>NC_059206.1:11454603-11502103 GCF_020615455.1 Coregonus clupeaformis
AGAGAGGAATAGACTATATACTAAACAGAAGAGGAATATACTATATACTAAACAGACGAAGAATAGACTATATACTAAACAGAAGAGGAATATACCATATACTAAAAAGAAGAGAGGAATAGACTATATACTAAACAGAAGAGGAATAGACTATATACTAAACAGAAGAGGAATAGACTATATACTAAACAGAAGAGGAATGGACTATATACTAAATAGAAAAGAGGAAAACACTATATACTAAACAGAAGAGGAATATACTATATACTAAACATAAGAGGAATAAATATATACTAAACATAAGAGAGGAATAGACTATATATTAAACAGAAGAGGAATAGACTATATACTAAACAGAAGAGGAATAGACTATATACTAAACAGACAAAGAATAGACTATATACTAAACAGAAGAGGAATAGACTATATACTAAACAGAAGAGGAATAGACTATATACTAAACAAGAGAGGAATAGACTATTTACAAAACAGATGTGGAATACACTATATTCTAAACAGAAGAGGAAAACAGATATATACTAAACAGAAGAGGAATAGACTATATACTAAACAGCAGAGAGGAATAGACTATATTTTAAACAGAAGCGGAATATACTATATACTAAACAGACGAAGAATAGACTATATACTAAACAGAAGAGGAATATACTATATACTAAACAGAAGAGGAATAGACTATATACTAAACAGAAGAGGAATAGACTATATACTAAACAAGAGAGGAATAGACTATTTACAAAACAGATGTGGAATACACTATACTCTAAACAGAAGAGGAAAACAGTATATACTAAACAGAAGAGGAATATACTATATACTAAAGAGCAGAGAGGAATAGACTATATTTTAAACAGAAGCGGAATATACTATATACTAAACAGATGAAGAATAGACTATATACTAAACAGAAGAGGAATATACTATATACTAAACAGAAGAGGAATATACTATATACTAAACAGAAGAGGAATAGACTATATACTAAACAGAAGAGGAATAGACTATATACTAAACAGAGGAGGAATACACTATATACTAAACAGAAGAGGAATAGACTATATACTAAACAGAAGAGGAATATACTATATACTAAACAGAAGAGGAATAGACTATATACTAAACAGAAGAGGAATAGACTATATACTAAACAGCAGGAGGAATAGACTATATACTAAACAGAAGCGGAATATACTATATACTAAACAGAAGATGATTAGACTACATACTACACAGAAGAGGAATATACTATATACTAAACAGAAGAGGAATAGACTATATACTAAACAGAAGAGAGGAATAGACTATATACTAAACAGAAGAAGGAATAGACTATATACTAAACAGAAGAGGGAATAGACTATATACTAAACAGAAGAGGAATAGACTATACACTAAACAGAAGAGGAATAGACTATATACTAAACAAAGAAGGAATAGACTATTTACAAACAGAAGAGGAATATACTATATACTCTAAACAGAAGAGGAATAGACTATATACTAAACAGAAGAGGAATAGACTATATACTAAACAGAAGAGGATTAGACTATATACTAAACAGGAGAGGAATATAATATATACTAAACAAGATAGGAATAGACTATATACTAAACAGAAGAGAGGAAAACACTATATATTAAACAGAAGAGGAATAGACTATACACTAAACAGAAGAGGAATAGACTATATACTAAACAAGATAGGAATAGACTATTTACAAAACAGATGGAGAATATACTATACTCTAAACAGAAGAGGAAAACACTATATACTAAACAGAAGAGGAATAGACTATACACTAAACAGAAGAGGAATAGACTATATACTAAACAGCAGAGAGGAATAGACTATATACTAAACATAAGAGGAATAACTATATACTAAACAGACGAAGAATAGACTATATACTAAACAGAAGAGGAATATACCATATACTAAAAAGAAGAGAGGAATAGACTATATACTAAACAGAAGAGGAATAGACTATATACTAAACAGAAGAGGAATAGACTATATACTAAACAGAAGAGGAATAGACTATATACTAAACAGAAGAGGAATAGACTATATACTAAACAGAAGAGGAATAGACTATATACTAAACAGAGGAGGAATACACTATATACTAAACAGAAGAGGAATATACTATATACTAAACAGAAGAGGAATAGACTATATACTAAACAGAAGAGAGGAATAGACTATATACTAAACAGAAGAGGAATAGACTATATACTAAACAGAAGAGGAATAGACTATATACTAAACAGAAGAGGAATAGACTATATACTAAACAGAAGAGGAATAGACTATATACTAAACAGAAGAGAGGAATAGACTATATACTAAACAGAAGAGTAATAGACTATATTCTAAACAGAAGAGGAATAGACTATATACTAAACAGAAGAGAAATAGACTATATACTAAACAAAAGATGAATAGACTATATACTAAACAGAAGAGGAATAGACTATATACTAAACAAGAAGAGGAATAGACTATTTACAAAACAGATGAGGGAATATACTATATTCTAAACAGAAGAGGAAAACACTATATACTAAACAGAAGAGGAATAGACTATATACTAAACAGAAGAGGAATAGACTATATACTAAACAGAAGAGGGAATAGACTATATACTAAACAGAAGAGGAAAATACTATATACTAAACAGAAGAGGAATAGACTATATACTAAACAGAAGAGGAATAGACTATATACTAAACAGAAGAGGAATAGACTATATACTAAACAGAAGAGGAACAGACTATATACTAAACAGAAGAGGAATAGACTATATACTAAACAGAAGAGAGGAATAGACTATATACTAAACAAGAAGGAATAGACTATTTACAAAACAGATGAGGAATACACTATATACTAAACAGAAGAGGAAAACAGTATATACTAAACAGAAGAGGAATAGACTATATACTAAACAGAAGAGAGGAATAGACTATATACTAAACAGAAGAGGAATATACTATATACTAAACAGACGAGGAATAGACTATATACTAAACAGACGAAGAATAGACTATATACTAAACAGAAGAGGAATATACTATATACTAAACAGAAGAGGAATAGACTATATACTAAACAGAAGAGGAATAGACTATATACTAAACAGAGGAGGAATACACTATATACTAAACAGAAGAGGAATATACTATATACTAAACAGAAGAGGAATAGACTATATACTAAACAGAAGAGGAATAGACTATATACTAAACAGAAGAGGAATAGACTATATACTAAACAGAAGAGGAATAGACTATATACTAAACAGAAGAGAGGAATAGACTATACACTAAACAGAAGAGAAATAGACTATATACTAAACAAAAGATGAATAGACTATATACTAAACAGAAGAGGAATAGACTATATACTAAACAGAAGAGGACTATACTATATACTAAACAGAAGAGGTATAGACTATACACTAAACAGAAGAGGAATAGACTATATACTAAACAGAAGAGGAATAGACTATATACTAAACAGAAGAGGAATAGACTATATACTAAACAGAAGAAGAATAGACTATATACTAAACAGAAGAGGAATAGACTATATACTAAACAGAAGAGAGGAATAGACTATATACTAAACAGAGAGAGGAATAGACTATATACTAAACAGAAGAGGAATAGACTATATACTAAACAGAAGAGGAATATACTATATACTAAACAGAAGAGGAATAGACTATATACTAAACAGAAGAGGAATAGACTATATACTAAACAAGATAGGAATAGACTATTTACAAAACAGATGGAGAATATACTATACTCTAAACAGAAGAGGAAAACACTATATACTAAACAGAAGAGGAATAGACTATACACTAAACAGAAGAGGAATAGACTATATACTAAACAGCAGAGAGGAATAGACTATATACTAAACATAAGAGGAATAACTATATACTAAACAGACGAAGAATAGACTATATACTAAACAGAAGAGGAATATACCATATACTAAAAAGAAGAGAGGAATAGACTATATACTAAACAGAAGAGGAATGGACTATATACTAAATAGAAAAGAGGATAACACTATATACTAAACAGAAGAGGAATATACTATATACTAAACATAAGAGGAATAAATATATACTAAACATTAGAGAGGAATAGACTATATATTAAACAGAAGAGGAATATACTATATACTAAACAGAAGAGGAATAGACTATATACTAAACAGACGAAGAATAGACTATATACTAAACAGAAGAGGAATAGACTATATACTAAACAGAAGAGGAATATACTATATACTAAACAGAAGAGGAATAGACTATATACTAAACAGAAGAGGAATAGACTATATACTAAACAGAAGAGGAATAGACTATATACTAAACAGAAGAGGAATATACTATATACTAAACAGAAGAGGAATATACTATATACTAAACAGAAGAGGAATAGACTATATACTAAACAGAAGAGGAATAGACTATATACTAAACAGAAGAGAGGAATAGACTATATACTAAACAGAAGAGGAATAGACTATATACTAAACAGAAGAGGAATAGACTATATACTAAACAGAAGAGGAATAGACTATATACTAAACAGAGAGAGGAATAGACTATATACTAAACAGAAGAGGAATAGACTATATACTAAACAGAAGAGGAATAGACTATATACTAAACAGAAGAGGAATAGACTATATACTAAACAGAAGGAGGAATAGACTATATACAAAACAGAAGAGGGAATATACTATATACTAAACAGAAGAGGAATAGACTATATACTAAACAGAAGAGGAATAGACTATATACTAAAAACAGAGAGAGGAATAGACTATATACTAAACAGAAGAGGAATATACTATATACTAAACAGAAGAGGAATAGACTATATACTAAACAGAAGAGGAATAGACTATATACTAAACAGAAGAGGAATAGACTATATACTAAACAGAAGAGGAATAGACTATATACTAAACAGAAGAAGGAATAGACTATATACTAAACAGAAGGAGAATATACTATATTCTAAACAGAAGAGGAATACACTATATACTAAACAGAAGAGGAATAGACTATATACTAAACAGAAGAGGAATAGACTATATACTAAACAGAAGAGGAATAGACTATATACTAAACAGAAGAGGAATAGACTATATACTAAACAGAAGAGGAATAGACTATATACTAAACAGAAGAGGAATAGACTATATACTAAACAGAAGAGGAATAGACTATATACTAAACAGAAGAGGAATAGACTATATACTAAACAGAGGAGGAATACACTATATACTAAACAGAAGAGGAATAGACTATACACTAAACAGAAGAGGAATAGACTATATACTAAACAGCAGCGAGGAATAGACTATATACTAAACAGAAGAGGAATATACTATATACTAAAAAGAAGAGGAATAGACTATATACTAAACAGAAGAGGAATAGACTATATACTAAACAGAAGAGAGGAATAGACTATATACTAAACAGAAGAGGAATATACTATATACTAAACAGAGAGAGAAATAGACTATATACTAAACAGAAGAGGAATATACTATATACTAAACAGAAGAGGAATAGACTATATACTAAACAGAAGAGGAATAGACTATATACTAAACAAGAGAGGAATAGACTATTTACAAAACAGATGGAGAATATACTATACTCTAAACAGAAGAGGAAAACACTATATACTAAACAGAAGAGGAATAGACTATATACTAAACAGAAGAGGAATAGACTATATACTAAACAGCAGAGAGGAATAGACTATATACTAAACATAAGAGGAATAACTATATACTAAACAGAAGAGGAATAGACTATATACTAAACAGAAGAGGAATATACTATATACTAAACAGAAGAGGAATAGACTATATACTAAACAGAAGAGGAATAGACTATATACTAAACAGAAGAGGAATAGACTATATACTAAACAGAAGAGGAATAACTATATACTAAACAGAAGAAGAATAGACTATATACTAAACAGAAGAGGAATAGACTATATACTAAACAGAAGAGGAATAGACTATATACTAAACAGAAGAGGAATATACTATATATTACACAGAAGAGGAATATACTATATACTACACAGAAGAGGAACAGACTATATACTAAACAGAAGAGGAATAGACTATATACTAAACAGAAGAGAGGAATAGACTATATACTAAACAGAAGAGGAATATACTATATACTAAACAGAAGAGGAATAGACTATATACTAAACAGAAGAGAAATAGACTATATACTAAACAAAAGAGGAATAGACTATATACTAAACAGAAGAGGAATAGACTATATACTAAACAGAAGAGAGGAATAGACTATATACAAAACAGATGGGGAATATACTATACTCTAAACAGAAGAGGAAAACACTATATACTATACAGAAGAGGAATAGACTATACACTAAACAGAAGAGGAATATACTATATACTAAACAGACGAAGAATAGACTATATACTAAACAGAAGAGGAAAATACTATATACTAAACAGAAGAGGAATAGACTATATACTAAACAGAAGAGGAATAGACTACATACTACACAGAAGAGGAATATACTATATACCACACAGAAGAGGAACATACTATATACTAAACAGAAGAGGAATAGACTATATACTAAACAGAAGAGAGGAATAGACTATATACTAAACAGAAGAGGAATATACTATATACTAAACATAAGAGGAATAGACTATATACTAAACAGACGAAGAATAGACTATATACTAAACAGAAGAGGAATAGACTATATACTAAACAGGAGAGGAATAGACTATATACTAAACAAGAGAGGAATAGACTATTTACAAAACAGATGTGGAATACACTATACTCTAAACAGAAGAGGAAAACAGTATATACTAAACAGAAGAGGAATATACTATATACTAAACAGCAGAGAGGAATAGACTATATTTTAAACAGAAGCGGAATATACTATATACTAAACAGACGAAGAATAGACTATATACTAAACAGACGAAGAATAGACTATATACTAAACAGAAGAGGAATATACTATATACTAAACAGAAGAGGAATAGACTATATACTAAACAGAAGAGGAATAGACTATATACTAAACAGAGGAGGAATACACTATATACTAAACAGAAGAGGAATATACTATATACTAAACAGATGAAGAATAGACTATATACTAAACAGAAGAGGAATATACTATATACTAAACAGAAGAGGAATAGACTATATACTAAACAGAAGAGGAATAGACTATATACTAAACAGAAGAGAGGAATAGACTATATACTAAACAGAAGAGTAATATACTATATTCTAAACAGAAGAGGAATATACTATATACTAAACAGAAGAGAAATAGACTATATACTAAACAAAAGATGAATAGACTATATACTAAACAGAAGAGGAATAGACTATATACTAAACAGAAGAGGAATAGACTATATACTAAACAGAGGAGGAATACACTATATACTAAACAGAAGAGGAATAGACTATACACTAAACAGAAGAGGAATAGACTATATACTAAACAGAAGAGGAATAGACTATATACTAAACAGAAGAGGAATAGACTATATTTTAAACAGAAGCGGAATATACTATATACTAAACAGACGAAGAATAGACTATATACTAAACAGAAGAGGAATATACTATATACTAAACAGAAGAGGAATAGACTATATACTAAACAGAAGAGGAATAGACTATATACTAAACAGAAGAGGAATAGACTATATACTAAACAGAAGAGGAATATACTATATACTAAACAGAAGAGGAATAGACTATATACTAAACAGAAGAGGAATAGACTATATACTAAACAGAAGAGGAATAGACTATATACTAAACAGAAGAGGAATAGACTATATACTAAACAGAAGAGGAATAGACTATATACTAAACAGAAGAGGAATAGACTATATACTAAACAGAAGAGGAATAGACTATATACTAAACAGGAGAGGAATAGACTATATACTAAACAAGAGAGGAATAGACTATTTACAAAACAGATGGAGAATATACTATACTCTAAACAGAAGAGGAAAACACTATATACTAAACAGAAGAGGAATAGACTATACACTAAACAGAAGAGGAATAGACTATATACTAAACAGCAGAGAGGAATAGACTATATACTAAACATAAGAGGAATATACTATATACTAAACAGATGAAGAATAGACTATATACTAAACAGAAGAGGAATATACTATATACTAAACAGAAGAGAGGAATAGACTATATACTAAACAGAAGAGGAATAGACTATATACTAAACAGAAGAGGAATAGACTATATACTAAACAGAAGAGGAATATACTATATATTACACAGAAGAGGAATATACTATATACTAAACAAGAGAGAAATAGACTATATACTAAACAGAAGAGGAATAGACTATATACTAAACAGAAGAGGAATAGACTATATACTAAACAGACGAGGAATAGACTATATACTAAACAGAAGAGGAATAGACTATATACTAAACAAAAGAGGAATAGACTATTTACAAAACAGAAGGGGAATATACTATACCTAAACAGAAGAGGAATAGACTATATACTAAACAGAAGAGGAATAGACTATATACTAAACAGAAGAGGAATAGACTATATACTAAACAGAAGAGGAATATACTATATACTAAACAAGAGGAATAGACTATATACTAAACAGAAGAGAGGAATAGACTATATACTAAACAGAAGAGGAATAGACTATATACTAAACAGAAGAGGAATAGACTATATACTAAACAAGATAGGAATAGACTATATACTAAAACAGAAGGAGAATAGACTATATACTAAACAGAAGAGGAAAACACTATATACTAAACAGAAGAGGAATAGACTATATACTAAACAGAAGAGGAATATACTATATACTAAACAGAAAGAGGAATAGACTATATACTAAACAGAAGAGGAATATACTATATACTAAACAGAAGAGGAATAGACTATATACTAAACAGAAGAGGAATATACCATATACTAAACAGAAGAGAGGAATAGACTATATACTAAACAGAAGAGGAATAGACTATATACTAAACAGAAGAGGAATACACTATATACTAAACAGAAGAGGAATAGACTATATACTAAACAGAAGAGGAATAGACTATATACTAAACAGAAGAGGAATAGACTATATACTAAACAGAAGAGGAATAGACTATATACTAAACAGAAGAGAGGAATAGACTATATACTAAACAGAAGAGGAATAGACTATATACTAAACAGAAGATGAATAGACTATATACTAAACAGAAGAGGAATAGACTATATACTAAACAGAAGATAGGAATAGACTATATACTAAACAGAAGAGGAATACACTATATACTAAACAGAAGAGGAATAGACTATATACTAAACAGAAGAGGAATAGACTATATACTAAACAGAAGAAGGAATAGACTATATACTAAACAGAAGAGGGAATATACTATACTCTAAACAGAAGAGGAATATACTATATACTACACAGAAGAGGAACAGACTATATACTAAACAGAAGAGAGGAATAGACTATATACTAAACTGAAGAGGAATATACTATATACTAAACAGAAGAGGAATAGACTATATACTAAACAGAAGAGGAAATAGACTATATACTAAACAGAAGAGGAATAGACTATATACTAAACAGAAGAGGAATAGACTATATACTAAACAAGATAGGAATAGACTATTTACAAAACAGATGGAGAATATACTATACTCTAAACAGAAGAGGAAAACACTATATACTAAACAGAAGAGGAATAGACTATACACTAAACAGAAGAGGAATATACTATATACTAAACAGCAGAGAGGAATAGACTATATTTTAAACAGAAGCGGAATATACTATATACTAAACAGACGAAGAATAGACTATATACTAAACAGAAGAGGAATATACTATATACTAAACAGAAGAGGAATAGACTATATACTAAACAGAAGAGGAATAGACTATATACTAAACAGAAGAGGAATAGACTATATACTAAACAGAAGAGGAATAGACTATATACTAAACAGAAAGAGGAATAGACTATATACTAAACAGAAGAGGAATATACTATATACTAAACATAAGAGGAATAAATATATACTAAACATTAGAGAGGAATAGACTATATATTAAACAGAAGAGGAATATACTATATACTAAACATAAGAGGAATAACTATATACTAAACAGATGAAGAATAGACTATATACTAAACAGAAGAGGAATAGACTATATACTAAACAGGAGAGGAATAGACTATATACTAAACAAGAGAGGAATAGACTATATACTAAACAGAAGAGGAATAGACTATATACTAAACAGAAGAGGAAAACAGTATATACTAAACAGAAGAGGAATATACTATATACTAAACAGCAGAGAGGAATAGACTATATTTTAAACAGAAGCGGAATATACTATATACTAAACAGACGAAGAATAGACTATATACTAAACAGAAGAGGAATATACTATATACTAAACAGAAGAGGAATAGACTATATACTAAACAGAAGAGGAATAGACTATATACTAAACAGAGGAGGAATATACTATATACTAAACAGAAGAGGAATATACTATATACTAAACAGATGAAGAATAGACTATATACTAAACAGAAGAGGAATATACTATATACTAAACAGAAGAGGAATAGACTATATACTAAACAGAAGAGGAATAGACTATATACTAAACAAGATAGGAATAGACTATTTACAAAACAGATGGGGAATATACTATACTCTAAACAGAAGAGGAATACACTATATACTAAACAGAAGAGGAATAGACTATATACTAAACAGAAGAGGAATAGACTATATACTAAACAGAAGAGAGGAATAGACTATATACTAAACATAAGAGGAATAACTATATACTAAACAGACGAAGAATAGACTATATACTAAACAGAAGAGGAATATACCATATACTAAAAAGAAGAGAGGAATAGACTATATACTAAACAGAAGAGGAATAGACTATATACTAAACAGAACAGGAATAGACTATATACTAAACAGAAGAGGAATGGACTATATACTAAATAGAAAAGAGGATAACACTATATACTAAACAGAAGAGGAATATACTATATACTAAACATAAGAGGAATAAATATATACTAAACATTAGAGAGGAATAGACTATATATTAAACAGAAGAGGAATATACTATATACTAAACATAAGAGGAATAACTATATACTAAACAGACGAAGAATAGACTATATACTAAACAGAAGAGGAAAATACTATATACTAAACAGAAGAGGAATAGACTATATACTAAACAGAAGAGGAATAGACTATATACTAAACAGAGGAGGAATACACTATATACTAAACAGAAGAGGAATAGACTACATACTACACAGAAGAGGAATATACTATATACTACACAGAAGAGGAACAGACTATATACTAAACAGAAGAGGAATAGACTATATACTAAACAGAAGAGAGGAATAGACTATATACTAAACAGAAGAGGAATATACTATATACTAAACATAAGAGGAATAACTATATACTAAACAGACGAAGAATAGACTATATACTAAACAGAAGAGGAATAGACTATATACTAAACAGAAGAGGAATAGACTATATACTAAACAAGATAGGAATAGACTATTTACAAAACAGATGTGGAATACACTATATTCTAAACAGAAGAGGAAAACAGTATATACTAAACAGAAGAGGAATATACTATATACTAAACAGAAGAGAGGAATAGACTATATACTAAACAGAAGAGGAATATACTATATACTAAACGGACGAAGAATAGACTATATACTAAACAGAAGAGGAATATACTATATACTAAACAGAAGAGGAATAGACTATATACTAAACAGAAGAGGAATAGACTATATACTAAACAGAAGAGGAATAGACTATATACTAAACTGAAGAGGAATATACTATATACTAAACAGAAGAGGAATAGACTATATACTAAACAGAAGAGAAATAGACTATATACTAAACAAAAGAGGAATAGACTATATACTAAACAGAAGAGGAATAGACTATATACTAAACAGAAGAGAGGAATAGACTATATACTAAACAGAAGAGTAATATACTATATTCTAAACAGAAGAGGAATATACTATATACTAAACAGAAGAGAAATAGACTATATACTAAACAAAAGATGAATAGACTATATACTAAACAGAAGAGGAATAGACTATATACTAAACAGAAGAGGAATAGACTATATACTAAACAGCAGAGAGGAATAGACTATATACTAAACATAAGAGGAATAACTATATACTAAACAGACGAAGAATAGACTATATACTAAACAGAAGAGGAATAGACTATATACTAAACAGAAGACGAATAGACTATATACTAAACAGAAGAGGAATAGACTATATACTAAACAGAAGAGGAATATACTATATATTACACAGAAGAGGAATATACTATATACTACACAGAAGAGGAACAGACTATATACTAAACAGAAGAGAGGAATAGACTATATACTAAACAGAAGAGGAATATACTATATACTAAACAGAAGAGGAATAGACTATATACTAAACAGAAGAGGAATAGACTATATACTAAACAGAAGAGGAATAGACTATATACTAAACAGAAGAGGAATAGACTATATACTAAACAAGAGAGGAATAGACTATTTACAAAACAGATGTGGAATACACTATACTCTAAACAGAAGAGGAAAACAGTATATACTAAACAGAAGAGGAATATACTATATACTAAACAGCAGAGAGGAATAGACTATATTTTAAACAGAAGCGGAATATACTATATACTAAACAGACAAAGAATAGACTATATACTAAACAGAAGAGGAATATACTATATACTAAACAGAAGAGGAATAGACTATATACTAAACAGAAGAGGAATAGACTATATACTAAACAGAAGAGGAATAGACTATATACTAAACAGAAGAGGAATAGACTATATACTAAACAGAAGAGGAATATACTATATACTAAACAGAAGAGGAATAGACTATATACTAAACAGAAGAGGAATAGACTATATACTAAACAGAAGAGTAATAGACTATATACTAAACAGAAGAGGAATAGACTATATACTAAACAGAAGAGGAATAGACTATATACTAAACAAAAAGAGGAATAGACTATATACTAAACAGAAGATGAATAGACTATATACTAAACAGAAAAGGAATAGACTATATACTAAACAGAAGAGGAATATACTATATATTAAACAGAGGAGGAATACACTATATACTAAACAGAAGAGGATTAGACTATACACTAAACAGAAGAGGAATAGACTATATACTAAACAAAAGAGGAATAGACTATATACTAAACAGAAGAGGAATAGACTATATACTAAACAGAAGAAGAATAGACTATATACTAAACAGAAGAGGAATAAACTATATACTAAACAGAAGAGGAATAGACTATATACTAAACAGAAGAGGAATAGACTATATACTAAACAGAAGAGGAATAGACTATATACTAAACAGAAGAGGAATAGACTATATTCTAAACAGAAGAGGAATAGACTATATACTAAACAAGATAGGAATAGACTATTTACAAAACAGATGGAGAATATACTATACTCTAAACAGAAGAGGAAAACACTATATACTAAACAGAAGAGGAATAGACTATACACTAAACAGAAGAGGAATAGACTATATACTAAACAGCAGAGAGGAATAGACTATATACTAAACAGAAGAGGAATAACTATATACTAAACAGACGAAGAATAGACTATATACTAAACAGAAGAGGAATATACCATATACTAAAAAGAAGAGAGGAATAGACTATATACTAAACAGAAGAGGAATAGACTATATACTAAACAGAAGAGGAATAGACTATATACTAAACAGAAGAGGAATATACTATATACTAAACAGAAGAGGAATATACTATATACTAAACAGAAGAGGAATAGACTATATACTAAACAGAAGAGAGGAATAGACTATATACTAAACAGAAGAGGAATATACTATATACTAAACATAAGAGGAATAACTATATTGTCACACTCTGGCTCCAGGACTTGTGTATTTGAGCCAGGGTGTATGTTGTTTTGTTGGGTTTTGGGTGATTGTTTATGTTTGCATGTCTGTCACGTTTATTTCTAGGTTGGGAGTTCTGGGTGTCTATTTCAGGTCGTTGATTGGTGTCGGTGTGACTCCCAATCGGAGGTAAGGAGTGTCAGCTGTCGGCTCGTTATCTCTGATTGGGAGCCATATTTAAACTGTTGTGTTTCACTGTTTGTTTGTGGGTTTTGTTCCAGTGTTGTATGTTCTGTCGGTGTCACAGAGGACTTCGCGTATCGTCATTTGTTGTTTTTTAAGTGGTTGCTTTAATTAAATAAAGTCATCATGTTCACCGCATACGCTGCGTATTGGTCCGCTTCCTCAGACGATCGTGACAGAAAAAACCCACCATAAAAGGACCAAGCAGCGTGTCAAGCGGCAACAGGATCCACCTACACAGGATTTATATCCACCCATAAAGGATTCATGGACATGGGAGGAGATACTGGATGGTAAGGGTCCTTGGGCACAACGGAGAATATCGCCTCCCTCGTGAAGAGCTGGAGGCAGCTAAAGCCGAGAGGAGGCGATATGAGGAGGCAGCACGGAGGCAAGGCTGGAAGCCCGGGAGTACTACCCAAAAATTTTTTGGGGGCACATGGCTTGGGCGCCTGGGCAGCAGGAGGCTGCCACAGGGAGATGTGGAGAGAAGGCTATCGGATTACGGGAGCCATTGGCGAGTAGAGGGAGGGGAAGTTGTTGTCGCACGGCATGAGAGACTGAAGTGTGTTACCAGTCCGGTCCGGCCCGTTCCTGATCCCCAGTTAAGGCCAGTGGTGTGTGTTCCGCGATCGGACCGGCCTGTTCCTGCTCCACGCACGTATCCTCACGGGGTGCGTCACCAGCCCAGCCCGGCCTGTTCCTTCAGAGCCGTCCGCCAGACCGGAGCCGCTAGAGCCTTCCGCCAGACAGAATCATACACCTGCTATGGAATCAGCAGGAGCCGACGCAGCCTATGCTGGACTGGAGGCTCGGGTTCAGTGACCGGCAGGAAGCGGCTCATGCGGATGGGAGCCGTCCTGCTGGAGGTGATGACTGCAATCCGAGGCTGAGTCCGCCTCCACCGCTAGCCGCCCAGCCAGCACCATCAGCCAGCCATGAGCAGCCAGACCCGTCAGCCAGCCATGAGCAGCCAGATCCGTCAGCCAGCCATGAGCAGCCAGATCCGTCAGCCAGCCATGAGCAGCCAGATCCGTCAGCCAGCCATGAGCAGCCAGATCCGTCAGCTAGCCATGAGCAGCCAGATCCGTCAGCCAGCCATGAGCAGCCAGATCCGTCAGCCAGCCATGAGCAGCCAGATCTGTCAGCCAGCCAGGATCTGCCAGAGCCGTCCAGCCAGGATCCGCCAGAGCCGTCCAGCAAGGATCCGCCAGAGCCGTCCAGCCAGGATCCGCCAGAGCCGTCCAGCCAGGATCCGCCAGAGCCGTCCAGCCGGGATCCGCCAGAGCCGTCCAGCCGGGATCCGCCAGAGCCGTCCAGCCGGGATCCGCCAGAGCCGACCAGCCAGGAGCCACCAGAGCCGTCCAGCCAGGATCCGCCAGAGCCGTCCAGCCAGGATCTGCCAGAGCTGTCCAGCCAGGGATCCGCCAGCCAGCCAGGATCCGCCAGAGCCGTCCAGCCAGGATCCGCCAGAGCCGTCCAGCCAGGATCCGCCAGAGCCATCCAGCCAGGATCCGCCAGCCAGCCAGGATCCGCCAGAGCCAGCCAGCCAGGATCCGGGCCAGAGCCGTCCAGCCAGGATCCGCCAGAGCCGTCCAGCCGGGATCCGCCAGAGCCGTCCAGCCGGGATCCGCCAGAACCGTCCAGCCGGGATCCGCCAGAGCCGACCAGCCAGGAGCCACCAGAGCCGTCCAGCCAGGATCCGCCAGAGCCGTCCAGCCAGGATCTGCCAGAGCTGTCCAGCCAGGATCCGCCAGCCAGCCAGGATCCGCCAGAGCCGTCCAGCCAGGATCCGCCAGAGCCGTCCAGCCAGGATCCGCCAGAGCCGTCCAGCCAGGATCCGCCAGAGTCGTCCAGCCAGGACCCGCCAGAGCCGTCCAGCCGGGATCCGCCAGTGCCGTCCAGCCGGGATCCGCCAGAGCCGTCCAGCCGGGATCCGCCAGAGCCGTCCAGCGGGAGATCCGCCAGAACCGTCCCAGCGGGATCCGCCAGAGCCGTCCAGCCGGGATCCGCCAGAGCCGTCCAGCCGGGATCCGCCAGAGCGACCAGCCAGGAGCCACCAGAGCCGTCCAGCCAGTATCCGCCATTCAGCCTGGTACTGCCCCTTAGTCCGGTACTGCCCCTTAGTCGGTACTGCCCTTAGTCCGGTGCTGCCCCTTAGTCCGGTGCACGCCCCTTAACCCAGTGGGGTTTAGTTGGGGGTGGTCATGTGGAGGAGGCTAGGGAAGCGGGTGGTGACTAAGGTGGGATGGGGACCACGACCAGGGCAGAACCGCCACCGTGGACAGACGCCCACCCAGACCCTCCCTAGACTGTATGCTGGTGCGCCCGGAGTTCGCACCTTTAGGGGGGTACTGTCACACTCTGGCTCCAGGACTTGTGTATTTGAGCCAGGGTGTATGTTGTTTTGTTGGGTTTTGGGTGATTGTTTATGTTTGCATGTCTGTCACGTTTATTTCTAGGTTGGGAGTTCTGGGTGTCTATTTCTAGGTCGTTGATTGGTGTCGTGTGACTCCCAATCGGAGGTAACGAGTGTCAGCTGTCGGCTCGTTATCTCTGATTGGGAGCCATATTTAAACTGTTGTGTTTCACTGTTTGTTTGTGGGTTTTTGTTCCAGTGTTGTATGTTCTGTCGGTGTCACAGAGGACTTCACGTATCGTCATTTGTTGTTTTTTCGTGGTTGCTTTAATTAAATAAAGTCATCATGTTCACTCGCAACGCTGCGTATTGGTCCGCTTCCTCAGACGATCGTGACATATATACTAAACAGACGAAGAATAGACTATATACTAAACAGAAGAGGAATAGACTATATACTAAACAGAAGAGGAATAGACTATATACTAAACAAGAGAGGAATAGACTATTAACAAAACAGATTTGGAATACACTATACTCTAAACAGAAGAGGAAAACAGTATATACTAAACAGAAGAGGAATATACTATATACTAAACAGCAGAGAGGAATAGACTATATTTTAAACAGAAGCGGAATATACTATATACTAAACAGACGAAGAATAGACTATATACTAAACAGAAGAGGAATATACTATATACTAAACAGAAGAGGAATAGACTATATACTAAACAGAAGAGGAATAGACTATATACTAAACAGAGGAGGAATACACTATATACTAAACAGAAGAGGAATATACTATATACTAAACAGACGAAGAATAGACTATATACTAAACAGAAGAGGAATATACTATATACTAAACAGAAGAGGAATAGACTATATACTAAACAGAAGAGGAATAGACTATATACTAAACAGAGGAGGAATACAATATATACTTAACAGAAGAGGAATATACTACATACTACACAGAAGAGGAATATACTATATACTACACAGAAGAGGAACAGACTATATACTAAACAGAAGAGGAATAGACTATATACTAAACAGAAGAGAGGAATAGACTATATACTAAACAGAAGAGTAATAGACTATATTCTAAACAGAAGAGGAATAGACTATATACTAAACAGAAGAGAAATAGACTATATACTAAACAAAAGATGAATAGACTATATACTAAACAGAAGAGGAATAGACTATATACTAAACAAGATAGGAATAGACTATTTACAAAACAGATGGGGAATATACTATACTCTAAACAGACGAAGAATAGACTATAACTAAACAGAGGAGGAATACACTATATACTAAACAGAAGAGGAATAGACTATATACTAAACAGAGGAGGAATACACTATATACTAAACAGAAGAGGAATATACTATATACTAAACAGACGAAGAATAGACTATATACTAAACAGAAGAGGAAAATACTATATACTAAACAGAAGAGGAATAGACTATATACTAAACAGAAGAGAGGAATAGACTATATACTAAACAGAAGAGGAATAGACTATATACTAAACATAAGAGGAATAACTATATACTAAACAGACGAAGAATAGACTATATACTAAACAGAAGAGGAATAGACTATATACTAAACAAGAGAGGAATAGACTATTTACAAAACAGATGTGGAATACACTATACTCTAAACAGAAGAGGAAAACAGTATATACTAAACAGAAGAAGAATATACTATATACTAAACAGCAGAGAGGAATAGACTATATTTTAAACAGAAGCGGAATATACTATGTACTAAACAGACAAAGAATAGACTATATACTAAACAGAGGAGGAATACACTATATACTAAACAGAAGAGGAATAGACTACATACTACACAGAAGAGGAATATACTATATACCACACAGAAGAGGAACAGACTATATACTAAACAGAAGAGGAATAGACTATATACTAAACAGAAGAGAGGAATAGACTATATACTAAACAGAAGAGGAATATACTATATACTAAACATAAGAGGAATAACTATATACTAAACAGACGAAGAATAGACTATATACTAAACAGAAGAGGAATAGACTATATACTAAACAAGAGAGGAATAGACTATTTACAAAACAGATGTGGAATACACTATACTCTAAACAGAAGAGGAAAACAGTATATACTAAACAGAAGAAGAATATACTATATACTAAACAGCAGAGAGGAATAGACTATATTTTAAACAGAAGCGGAATATACTATGTACTAAACAGACAAAGAATAGACTATATACTACACAGAAGAGGAATATACTATATACTAAACAGAAGAGGAATAGACTATATACTAAACAGAAGAGGAATAGACTATATACTAAACAGAGGAGGAATACACTATATACTAAACAGAGGAGGAATACACTATATACTAAACAGAAGAGGAATATACTATATACTAAACAGATGAAGAATAGACTATATACTAAACAGAAGAGGAATATACTATATTCTAAACAGAAGAGGAATATACTATATACTAAACAGAAGAGAAATAGACTATATACTAAACAAAAGATTAATAGACTATATACTAAACAGAAGAGGAATAGACTATATACTAAACAGAAGAGAGGAATAGACTATATACTAAACAGAAGAGTAATATACTATATTCTAAACAGAAGAGGAATATACTATATACTAAACAGAAGAGAAATAGACTATATACTAAACAAAAGATGAATAGACTATATACTAAACAGAGGAGGAATAGACTATATACTAAACAGAAGAGGAATAGACTATATACTAAACACAGGAGGAAAACACTATATACTAAACAGAAGAGGAATAGACTACATACTACACAGAAGAGGAATATACTATATACCACACAGAAGAGGAACAGACTATATACTAAACAGAAGAGGAATAGACTATATACTAAACAGAAGAGAGGAATAGACTATATACTAAACAGAAGAGGAATATACTATATACTAAACATAAGAGGAGTAACTATATACTAAACAGAAGAGGAATAGACTATATACTAAACAGAAGAGGAATAGACTATATACTAAACAGGAGAGGAATAGACTATATACTAAACAAGAGAGGAATAGACTATTTACAAAACAGATGTGGAATACACTATACTCTAAACAGAAGAGGAAAACAGTATATACTAAACAGAAGAGGAATATACTATATACTAAACAGGAGAGGAATAGACTATATACTAAACAGAAGAGGAATAGACTATATACTAAACAGAAGAGGAATATACTATATACTAAACAGAAGAGGAATAGACTATATACTAAACAGAAGAGGAATAGACTATATACTAAACAGAGGAGGAATACACTATATACTAAACAGAAGAGGAATATACTATATACTAAACAGATGAAGAATAGACTATATACTAAACAGAAGAGGAATATACTATATACTAAACAGAAGAGGAAAATACTATATACTAAACAGAAGAGGAATAGACTATATACTAAACAGAAGAGAGGAATAGACTATATACTAAACAGAAGAGTAATATACTATATTCTAAACAGAAGAGGAATATACTGTATAGTAAACAGAAGAGAAATAGACTATATACTAAACAAAAGATGAATAGACTATATACTAAACAGAAGAGGAATAGACTATATACTAAACAGAAGAGGAATAGACTATATACTAAACACAGGAGGAAAAAGACTATATACTAAACAGAAGAGGAATAGACTACATACTACACAGAAGAGGAATATACTATATACCACACAGAAGAGGAACAGACTATATACTAAACAGAAGAGGAATAGACTATATACTAAACAGAAGAGAGGAATAGACTATATACTAAACAGCAGAGAGGAATAGACTATATTTTAAACAGAAGCGGAATATACTATGTACTAAACAGACAAAGAATAGACTATATACTAAACAGAAGAGGAATATACTATATACTAAACAGAAGAGGAATAGACTATATACTAAACAGAAGAGGAATAGACTATATACTAAACAGAGGAGGAATACACTATATACTAAACAGAAGAGGAATATACTATATACTAAACAGATGAAGAATAGACTATATACTAAACAGAAGAGGAATAGACTATATACTAAACAGAAGAGTAATAGACTATATTCTAAACAGAAGAGGAATAGACTATATACTAAACAGAAGAGAAATAGACTATATACTAAACAAAAGATGAATAGACTATATACTAAACAGAAGAGGAATAGACTATATACTAAACAAGATAGGAATAGACTATTTACAAAACAGATGGAGAATATACTATACTCTAAACAGAAGAGGAAAACACTATATACTATACAGAAGAGGAATAGACTATACACTAAACAGAAGAGGAATAGACTATATACTAAACAGAAGAGGAATAGACTATATACTAAACAGAAGAGGAACAGACTATATACTAAACAGAAGAGAGGAATAGACTATATACTAAACAGAAGAGGAATATACTATATACTAAACAGAAGAGGAATAGACTATATACTAAACAGAAGAGAAATAGACTATATACTAAACAAAAGAGGAATAGACTATATTCTAAACAGAAGAGGAATAGACTATATACTAAACAAGATAGGAATAGACTATTTACAAAACAGATGGAGAATATACTATACTCTAAACAGAAGAGGAAAACACTATATACTAAACAGAAGAGGAATAGACTATACACTAAACAGAAGAGGAATAGACTATATACTAAACAGCAGAGAGGAATAGACTATATACTAAACATAAGAGGAATAACTATATACTAAACAGACGAAGAATAGACTATATACTAAACAGAAGAGGAATATACTATATACTAAACAGAAGAGGAATAGACTATATACTAAACAGAACAGGAATATACTATATACTAAACAGAAGAGGAATGGACTATATACTAAATAGAAAAGAGGAAAACACTATATACTAAACAGAAGAGGAATATACTATATACTAAACATAAGAGAGGAATAGACTATATATTAAACAGAAGAGGAATATACTATATACTAAACATAAGAGGAATAACTATATACTAAACAGACGAAGAATAGACTATATACTAAACAGAAGAGGAATAGACTATATACTAAACAGAAGAGGAATAGACTATATACTAAACAAGAGAGGAATAGACTATTTACAAAACAGATGAGGAATACACTATACTCTAAACAGAAGAGGAAAACAGTATATACTAAACAGAAGTGGAATAGACTATATACTAAACAGCAGAGAGGAATAGACTATATTCTAAACAGAAGAGGAATAGACTATATACTAAACAGACGAAGAATAGACTATATACTAAACAGAAGAGGAATAGACTATATACTAAACAGAAGAGGAATAGACTATATACTAAACAGAGGAGGAATACACTATATACTAAACAGAAGAGGAATATACTATATACTAAACAGACGAAGAATAGACTATATACTAAACAGAAGAGGAATAGACTATATACTAAACACAGGAGGAAAACACTATATACTAAACAGAAGAGGAATAGACTACATACTACACAGAAGAGGAATATACTATATACCACACAGAAGAGGAACAGACTATATACTAAACAGAAGAGGAATAGACTATATACTAAACAGAAGAGAGGAATAGACTATATACTAAACAGAAGAGGAATATACTATATACTAAACATAAGAGGAGTAACTATATACTAAACAGACGAAGAATAGACTATATACTAAACAGAAGAGGAATAGACTATATACTAAACAGGAGAGGAATAGACTATATACTAAACAAGAGAGGAATAGACTATTTACAAAACAGATGTGGAATACACTATACTCTAAACAGAAGAGGAAAACAGTATATACTAAACAGAAGAGGAATATACTATATACTAAACAGCAGAGAGGAATAGACTATATACTAAACAGAAGAGGAATAGACTATATACTAAACAGAAGAGGAATATACTATATACTAAACAGAAGAGGAATAGACTATATACTAAACAGAAGAGGAATAGACTATATACTAAACAGAGGAGGAATACACTATATACTAAACAGAAGAGGAATATACTATATACTAAACAGATGAAGAATAGACTATATACTAAACAGAAGAGGAATATACTATATACTAAACAGAAGAGGAATATACTATATACTAAACAGAAGAGGAATAGACTATATACTAAACAGAAGAGAGGAATAGACTATATACTAAACAGAAGAGTAATATACTATATTCTAAACAGAAGAGGAATATACTGTATAGTAAACAGAAGAGAAATAGACTATATACTAAACAAAAGATGAATAGACTATATACTAAACAGAAGAGGAATAGACTATATACTAAACAGAAGAGGAATAGACTATATACTAAACACAGGAGGAAAACACTATATACTAAACAGAAGAGGAATAGACTACATACTACACAGAAGAGGAATATACTATATACCACACAGAAGAGGAACAGACTATATACTAAACAGAAGAGGAATAGACTATATACTAAACAGAAGAGAGGAATACACTATATACTAAACAGCAGAGAGGAATAGACTATATTTTAAACAGAAGCGGAATATACTATGTACTAAACAGACAAAGAATAGACTATATACTAAACAGAAGAGGAATATACTATATACTAAACAGAAGAGGAATAGACTATATACTAAACAGAAGAGGAATAGACTATATACTAAACAGAGGAGGAATACACTATATACTAAACAGAAGAGGAATATACTATAACTAAACAGATGAAGAATAGACTATATACTAAACAGAAGAGGAATAGACTATATACTAAACAGAAGAGTAATAGACTATATTCTAAACAGAAGAGGAATAGACTATATACTAAACAGAAGAGAAATAGACTATATACTAAACAAAAGATGAATAGACTATATACTAAACAGAAGAGGAATAGACTATATACTAAACAAGATAGGAATAGACTATTTACAAAACAGATGGGGAATATACTATACTCTAAACAGAAGAGGAAAACACTATATACTAAACAGAAGAGGAATAGACTATACACTAAACAGAAGAGGAATATACTATATACTAAACAGAAGAGTAATAGACTATATTCTAAACAGAAGAGGAATAGACTATATACTAAACAGAAGAGAGGAATAGACTATATACTAAACAGAAGAGGAATATACTATATACTAAACAGAACAGGAATAGACTATATACTAAACAGAAGAGGAATAGACTATATACTAAACAGAAGAGGAATAGACTATATGCTAAACAGAAGAGGAATAGACTATATACTAAACAAGATAGGAATAGACTATTTACAAAACAGATGGAGAATATACTATACTCTAAACAGAAGAGGAAAACACTATATACTATACAGAAGAGGAATAGACTATACACTAAACAGAAGAGGAATAGACTATATACTAAACAGAAGAGTAATAGACTATATTCTAAACAGAAGAGGAATAGACTATATACTAAACAGAAGAGAGGAATAGACTATATACTAAACAGAAGAGGAATATACTATATACTAAACAGAACAGGAATAGACTATATACTAAACAGAAGAGAAATAGACTATATACTAAACAAAAGAGGAATAGACTATATGCTAAACAGAAGAGGAATAGACTATATACTAAACAAGATAGGAATAGACTATTTACAAAACAGATGGAGAATATACTATACTCTAAACAGAAGAGGAAAACACTATATACTAAACAGAAGAGGAATAGACTATACACTAAACAGAAGAGGAATAGACTATATACTAAACAGCAGAGAGGAATAGACTATATACTAAACATAAGAGGAATAACTATATACTAAACAGATGAAGAATAGACTATATACTAAACAGAAGAGGAATATACTATATACTAAACAGAAGAGGAATAGACTATATACTAAACAGAACAGGAATAGACTATATACTAAACAGAAGAGGAATGGACTATATACTAAATAGAAAAGAGGAAAACACTATATACTAAACAGAAGAGGAATAAATATATACTAAACATAAGAGAGGAATAGTCTATATATTAAACAGAAGAGGAATATACTATATACTAAACATTAGAGGAATAACTATATACTAAACAGACGAAGAATAGACTATATACTAAACAGAAGAGGAATAGACTATATACTAAACAGAAGAGGAATAGACTATATACTAAACAAGAGAGGAATATACTATTTACAAAACAGATGTGGAATACACTATACTCTAAACAGAAGAGGAAAACAGTATATACTAAACAGAAGTGGAATACACTATATACTAAACAGCAGAGAGGAATAGACTATATTTTAAACAGAAGCGGAATATACTATATACTAAACAGCCGAAGAATAGACTATATACTAAACAGAAGAGAAATAGACTATATACTAAACAGAAGAGGAATAGACTATATACTAAACAGAGGAGGAATACACTATATACTAAACAGAAGAGGAATATACTATATACTAAACAGACGAAGAATAGACTATATACTAAACAGAAGAGGAATAGACTATATACTAAACACAGGAGGAAAACACTATATACTAAACAGAAGAGGAATAGACTACATACTACACAGAAGAGGAATATACTATATACCACACAGAAGAGGAACAGACTATATACTAAACAGAAGAGGAATAGACTATATACTAAACAGAAGAGAGGAATAGACTATATACTAAACAGAAGAGGAATATACTATATACTAAACATAAGAGGAGTAACTATATACTAAACAGACGAAGAATAGACTATATACTAAACAGAAGAGGAATAGACTATATACTAAACAGGAGAGGAATAGACTATATACTAAACAAGAGAGGAATAGACTATTTACAAAACAGATGTGGAATACACTATACTCTAAACAGAAGAGGAAAACAGTATATACTAAACAGAAGAGGAATATACTATATACTAAACAGCAGAGAGGAATAGACTATATACTAAACAGAAGAGGAATAGACTATATACTAAACAGAAGAGGAATATACTATATACTAAACAGAAGAGGAATAGACTATATACTAAACAGAAGAGGAATAGACTATATACTAAACAGAGGAGGAATACACTATATACTAAACAGAAGAGGAATATACTATATACTAAACAGAAGAGGAATAGACTATATACTAAACAGAAGAGGAATATACTATATACTAAACAGAAGAGGAATATACTATATACTAAACAGAAGAGGAATAGACTATATACTAAACAGAAGAGAGGAATAGACTATATACTAAACAGAAGAGTAATATACTATATTCTAAACAGAAGAGGAATATACTGTATAGTAAACAGAAGAGAAATAGACTATATACTAAACAAAAGATGAATAGACTATATACTAAACAGAAGAGGAATAGACTATATACTAAACAGAAGAGGAATAGACTATATACTAAACAGAGGAGGAATACACTATATACTAAACAGAAGAGGAATAGACTACATACTACACAGAAGAGGAATATACTATATACCAAACAGAAGAGGAACAGACTATATACTAAACAGAAGAGGAATAGACTATATACTAAACAGAAGAGAGGAATAGACTATATACTAAACAGCAGAGAGGAATAGACTATATTTTAAACAGAAGAGGAATAGACTATGTACTAAACAGACAAAGAATAGACTATATACTAAACAGAAGAGGAATATACTATATACTAAACAGAAGAGGAATAGACTATATACTAAACAGAAGAGGAATAGACTATATACTAAACAGAGGAGGAATAGACTATATACTAAACAGAAGAGGAATATACTATAACTAAACAGATGAGGAATAGACTATATACTAAACAGAAGAGGAATAGACTATATACTAAACAGAAGAGTAATAGACTATATTCTAAACAGAAGAGGAATAGACTATATACTAAACAGAAGAGAAATAGACTATATACTAAACAAAAGATGAATAGACTATATACTAAACAGAAGAGGAATAGACTATATACTAAACAAGATAGGAATAGACTATTTACAAAACAGATGGGGAATATACTATACTCTAAACAGAAGAGGAAAACACTATATACTATACAGAAGAGGAATAGACTATACACTAAACAGAAGAGGAATATACTATATACTAAACAGAAGAGGAATAGACTATATACTAAACAGAACAGGAATAGACTATATACTAAACAGAAGAGGAATAGACTATATACTAAACAGAAGAGGAATATACTATATACTAAACATAAGAGGAATAAATATATACTAAACATAAGAGAGGAATAGACTATATATTAAACAGAAGAGGAATATACTATATACTAAACATAAGAGGAATAACTATATACTAAACAGACGAAGAATAGACTATATACTAAACAGAAGAGGAATAGACTATATACTAAACAGAAGAGGAATAGACTATATACTAAACAAGAGAGGAATAGACTATTTACAAAACAGATGTGGAATACACTATACTCTAAACAGAAGAGGAAAACAGTATATACTAAACAGAAGAGGAATATACTATATACTAAACAGCAGAGAGGAATAGACTATATTTTAAACAGAAGCGGAATATACTATATACTAAACAGAAGAAGAATAGACTATATACTAAACAGAAGAGAAATAGACTATATACTAAACAGAAGAGGAATAGACTATATACTAAACAGAGGAGGAATACACTATATACTAAACAGAAGAGGAATATACTATATACTAAACAGACGAAGAATAGACTATATACTAAACAGAAGAGGAATAGACTATATACTAAACAAGAGAGGAATAGACTATTTACAAAACAGATGTGGAATACACTATACTCTAAACAGAAGAGGAAAACAGTATATACTAAACAGAAGAGGAATATACTATATACTAAACAGCAGAGAGGAATAGACTATATTTTAAACAGAAGCGGAATATACTATATACTAAACAGACGAAGAATAGACTATATACTAAACAGAAGAGGAATATACTATATACTAAACAGAAGAGGAATAGACTATATACTAAACAGAAGAGGAATAGACTATATACTAAACAGAGGAGGAATACACTATATACTAAACAGAAGAGGAATATACTATATACTAAACAGAGGAGGAATACACTATATACTAAACAGAAGAGGAATATACTATATACTAAACAGAAGAGGAATAGACTATATACTAAACAGAAGAGGAATAGACTATATACTAAACAGAGGAGGAATACACTATATACTAAACAGAAGAGGAATATACTACATACTACACAGAAGAGGAATATACTATATACTACACAGAAGAGGAACAGACTACAGTGAGGGAAAAAGTATTTGATCCCCTGCTGATTTTGTACGTTTGACCACTGACAAAGAAATTATCAGTCAATAATTTTAATGGTAGGTTTATTTGAACAGTGAGAGTCAGAATAACAACAAAAAAATCCAGAAAAACGCATATAAAAAATGTTATAAATTGATTTGCATTTTAATGAGGGAAATAAGTATTTGACCCCCTCTCAATCAGAAAGATTTCTGGCTCCCAGGTGTCTTTTATACAGGTAACGAGCTGAGATTAGGAGCACACTCTTAAAGGGAGTGCTCCTAATCTCAGCTTCTTACCTGTATAAAAGACACCTGTCCACAGAAGCAATCAATCAATCAGATTCCAAACTCTCCACCATGGCCAAGACCAAAGAGCTCTCCAAGGATTTCAGGGACAAAGATTTTAGACCTACACAAGGCTGGAATGGGCTACAAGACCATCGCCAAGCAGCTTGGTGAGGATGTGACAACAGTTGGTGCGATTATTCGCAAATGGAAGAAACACAAAAGAACCTTCAATCTCCCTCGGGCTGGGGCAACATGCAAGATCTCACCTTGTGGAGTTGCAATGATCATGAGAACGGTGAGGAATCAGCCCAGAACTACACAGGACGATCTTGTCAATGATCTCAAGGCAGCTGGGACCATAGTCACCAAGAAACAATTGGTAACACACTACGCCGTGAAAGACTGAAATCCTGCAGCGCCCGCAAGGTCCCCCTGCTCAAGAAAGCACATATACAGGCCCGTCTGAAGTTTGCCAATGAACATTTGAATGATTCAGAGGAGAACTGGGTGAAAGTGTTGTGGTCAGATGAGACCAAAATGGAGCTCTTTGGCATCAACTCAACTCGCCGTGTTTGGAGGAGGAGGAATGCTGTCTATGACCCCAAGAACACCATCCCCACCGTCAAACATGGAGGTGGAAACATTATGCTTTGGGGGTGTTTTTCTGCTAAGGGGACAGGACAACTTCACCGCATCAAAGGGACGATGGACGGGGCCATGTACCGTCAAATCTTGGGTGAGAACCTCCTTCCCTCAGCCAGGGCATTGAAAATGGGTCGTGGATGGGTATTCCAGCATGACAATGACCCAAAACACACGGCCAAGGCAACAAAGGAGTGGCTCAAGAAGAAGCACATTAATGTCCTGGAGTGGCCTAGCCAGTCTCCAGACCTCAATCCCATAGAAAATCTGTGGAGGGAGCTGAAGGTTCGAGTTGCCAAACGTCAGCCTCAAAACCTTAATAACTTGGAGAAGATCTGCAAAGAGGAGTGGGACAAAATCCCTCCTGAGATGTGTGCAAACCTGGTGGCCAACTACAAGAAACGTCTGACCTCTGTGATTGCCAACAAGGGTTTTGCCACCAAGTACTAAGTCATGTTTTGCAGAGGGGTCAAATTCTTATTTCCCTCATTAAAATGCAAATCAATTTATAACATTTTTTACATGCGTTTTTCTGGATTTTTTTGTTGTTATTCTGTCTCTCACTGTTCAAATAAACTTACCATTAAAATTATAGACTGATCATGTCTTTGTCAGTGGGCAAACGTACTAAATCAACAGGGGATCAAATACTTTTTTCCCTCACTGTATATACTAAACAGAAGAGGAATAGACTATATACTAAACAGAAGAGAGGAATAGACTATATACTAAACAGAAGAGGAATAGACTATATTCTAAACAGAAGAGGAATATACTATATACTAAATAGAATAGAAATAGACTATATACTAAACAAGATAGGAATAGACTATATACTAAACAGAAGAGAGGAAAACACTATATATTAAACAGAAGAGGAATAGACTATACACTAAACAGAAGAGGAATAGACTATATACTAAACAAGATAGGAATAGACTATTTACAAAACAGATGGGGAATATATTATACTCTAAACAGATGAGGAATGGACTATATACTAAACAGAAGAGGAATAGACTATTTACAAAATAGAAGAGGATTAGACTATATACTAAACAGGAGAGGAATATAATATATACTAAACAGAAGAGGAATAGACTATATACTAAACAGAAGAGAGGAATATACTATATAATAAATAAAAGAGGAATATACTATATACTACACAGAAGAGGAACAGACTATATACTAAACAAAAGAGGAATAGACTATTTACTAAACAGCAGAAAAGAATAGACTATATACAAAACATAAATGGAATGGACTATATACTAAACAGAAGAGAAGAATAGACTATATACTAAACAGAAGAGGAACATACCCTATAGTAAACAGAAGAGGAATAAACTATATACTAAACAGAAGAGGAACATACTTTATAGTAAACAGAAGAGGAATAGACGATATACTAAATAGAAGAGGAACAGACTTTATAGTAAACAGAAGAGGAATAGACTATAAACTAAACAGAAGAGGAACATACTTTATAGTAAACAGAAGAGGAATAGACTTTATACTAAACAGAAGAGAGGAATAGACTATATACTAAACAGAAGAGGAATAGACTATATACTAAACAGAAGAGGAATAGACTATATACTAAACAGAAGAGAGGAATAGACTATATACTAAACAGAAGAGAGGAATATACTATATACTAAACAGAAGAGGAATATACTATATAATAAACAGAAGAGGAATAGACTATATACTATACAGAAAAGGAATAGACTATATACTAAACAGAAGAGGATTAGACTATATACTAAACAGAAGATGAATAGACTATATACTAAACAGAAGAGAGGAATATACTATATACTAAACAGAAGAGGAATAGACTATATACTTAACAGAAGAGAGGAATAGACTATATACTAAACAGAAGAGGAATAGACTATATACTAAACAGAAGAGAGGAAGAGACTATATACTAAAAAGAAGAGGAATAGACTATATACTTAACAGAAGAGAGGAATATACTATATACTAAACAGAAGAGGAATAGACTATATACTTAACAGAAGAGAGGAATAGACTATATACTAAACAGAAGAGGAATAGACTATATACTAAACAGAAGAGGAATATACTATATACTAAACAGAAGAGGAATAGACTATATTCTAAACAGAAGAGGAATATACTATATACTAAACAGAAGAGGAACAGACTTTATACTAAACAGAAGAGGAATAGACTATATACTAAACAGAAGAGAGAAATAGTATATTTACTAAACAGGACAAGAATCGACTATATACTACACAGAAGAGGAATAGACTATATACTAAACAGAAGTGGAATAGACTATATACTAAACAGAAGAGAGGAATAGACTATATACTAAAGAAGAGGAATAGACTATATACTTAACAGAAGAGAGGAATAGACTATATACTAAACAGAAGAGAAATAGACTATATACTAAACAGAAGAGGAATAGACTATATACTAAAGAGCACCGAGGAATAGACTATATATACCAAACAGTAGCGGAATATACTATTTACTAAACAGACTAATAATGGACTATATACCAAACAGAAGAGGAATATACTATATACTAAACAGAAGAGGAATAGACTATATACTAAACAGATGAGGAATAGACTATATACTAAACAGAATAGGAATATACTATATACTAAACAGAAGAGGAATAGACTATATATTAAACATAAGAGGAATAGACTATATACTAAAAATAAGAGAGGAATAGACTATATACTAAACAGAAGAGGAGTAGACTATATACTAAACAGAACAGGAATAGACTATATATTCTAAACAGAAGAGGAATGGACTATATACTAAATAAAAAAGAGGAAAACACTATATACTAAACAGAAGAGGAATATACTATATACTAAACATAAGAGGAATAACTATATACTAAACATAAGAGAGGAATATACTATATATTAAACATAAGAGGAATAACTATATACTAAACAGACGAAGAATAGACTATATACTAAACAGAAGAGGAATAGACTATATACTAAACAGAAGAGGAATGGACTATATACTAAACAAGAGAGGAATAGAATATTTACAAAACAAATGGGGAATGCACTTTACTCTAAACAGAAGAGGAAAACACTATGTACTAAACAGAAGAGGAATAGACTATATACTAAACAGCAGAGAGGAATAGACTATATTTTAAACATAAGAGGAATAACTATATACTAAATAGAAGAGGAAAATACTATATACTAAACAGAAGAGGAATAGACTATATACTAAACAGAAGAGGAATAGACTATATACTAAACAGAAGAGGTATATATTATATACTAAACAGAAGAGAGGAATAGACTATATACTAAACAGAAGAGGTATATATTATATACTAAACAGAAGAGAGGAATAGACTATATACTAAACAGAAGAGGTATATATTATATACTAAACAGAAGAGAGGAATAGACTATATACTTAACAAGAGAGGAATAGACTATTTACAAATCAGATGGGGAATATACTATACTCTAAACAGAAGAGGAATAGACTATATACTAAACAGAAGAGGAATATACTATATACTAAACAGAAGAGGAATAGACTATACACTAAACAGAAGAGGAATAGACTATATACTAAACAGCAGAGAGGAATAGACTATATATTAAACGTAAGAGGAATAACTATATATAAAACAGACAAAGAATAGACTATATACTAAACAGAAGAGGAATATACTATATACTAAACAGAAGAGAAGAATAGCAACAGTGTGTGAAAACCTTGTGAAGACTTACAGAAAACGTTTGACCTGTGTCATTGCCAACAAAGGGTATATAACAAAGTATTGAGAAACTTTTGTTATTGACCAAATACTTATTTTCCACCATAATTTGCAAATAAATTAATTAAAAATCCTACAATGAGATTTTCTGGATTTTTTTTCCTCAATTTGTCTGTCATAGTTTACGTGTACCTATGATGAAAATTACAGGCCTCTCTCATCTTTTTAAGTGGGAGAACTTACACAATTGGTGGCTGACTAAATACTTTTTTTCTCCACTGTACTAAATATAAGAGGAATAGACAATATACTAAACAGAAGAGGAATAGACTATATACTAAACAGAAGATGAATAAACTATATACTAAACAGAAGAGGAATAGACTATATACTAAACAGAAGAGGAATGGACTATATACTAAACATAAAAGAAGAACAGACTATATACTATACAGAAGAGAGTAAACAGAAGAGGAATATACGATATACTTAACAGAAGAGAGGAATAGACTATATACTAAACAGAAGAGGAATAGACTATTTACAAAACAGAAATTGAATGGACTATATACTTTACAGAAGAGAGGAAAAAACGATTTACTAAACAGAAGAAGAATAGACTTTATACTAAACAAAAGAGGAATAGACAATTTACTAAACAACAGAGAGGAATAAACTATATACTAAACAGGAGAGGAATATACAATATACTAAACAGAAGAGAGGAATAGACTATATACTAAACAGAAGAAGAATAGACTATTTACAAAATATAAGAGGAATAGACTATATAATAAACAGGAGAGGAATATAATATATACTAAACAGAAGAGGAACAGACTATATACTAAACAGAAGAGAGGAATAGACTATATACTAAACAGAAGAGGTATATATATTATATACTAAACAGAAGAGAGGAATAGACTATATACTAAACAGAAGAGGTATATATTATATACTAAACAGAAGAGAGGAATAGACTATATACTAAACAGAAGAGGTATATATTATATACTAAACAGAAGAGAGGAATAGACTATATACTTAACAAGAGAGGAATAGACTATTTACAAATCAGATGGGGAATATACTATACTCTAAACAGAAGAGGAATAGACTATATACTAAACAGAAGAGGAATATACTATATACTAAACAGAAGAGGAATAGACTATACACTAAACAGAAGAGGAATAGACTATATACTAAACAGCAGAGAGGAATAGACTATATATTAAACGTAAGAGGAATAACTATATATAAAACAGACAAAGAATAGACTATATACTAAACAGAAGAGGAATATACTATATACTAAACAGAAGGGAAGAATAGCAACAGTGTGTGAAAACCTTGTGAAGACTTACAGAAAACGTTTGACCTGTGTCATTGCCAACAAAGGGTATATAACAAAGTATTGAGAAACTTTTGTTATTGACCAAATACTTATTTTCCACCATAATTTGCAAATAAATTAATTAAAAATCCTACAATGAGATTTTCTGGATTTTTTTTCCTCAATTTGTCTGTCATAGTTTACGTGTACCTATGATGAAAATTACAGGCCTCTCTCATCTTTTTAAGTGGGAGAACTTACACAATTGGTGGCTGACTAAATACTTTTTTCCTCCACTGTACTAAATATAAGAGGAATAGACAATATACTAAACAGAAGAGGAATAGACTATATACTAAACAGAAGATGAATAAACTATATACTAAACAGAAGAGGAATAGACTATATACTAAACAGAAGAGGAATGGACTATATACTAAACATAAAAGAAGAACAGACTATATACTATACAGAAGAGAGTAAACAGAAGAGGAATATACGATATACTTAACAGAAGAGAGGAATAGACTATATACTAAACAGAAGAGGAATAGACTATTTACAAAACATAAATTGAATGGACTATATACTTTACAGAAGAGAGGAAAAAAACGATTTACTAAACAGAAGAAGAATAGACTTTATACTAAACAAAAGAGGAATAGACAATTTACTAAACAACAGAGAGGAATAAACTATATACTAAACAGGAGAGGAATATACAATATACTAAACAGAAGAGAGGAATATACTATATACTAAACAGAAGAAGAATAGACTATTTACAAAATATAAGAGGAATAGACTATATAATAAACAGGAGAGGAATATAATATATACTAAACAGAAGAGGAACAGACTATATACTAAACAGAAGAGAGGAATAGACTATATACTAAACAGAAGAGAGGAATAGACTATATACTAAACAAAAGAGGAATAGACTATTTACTAAACAGCAGAAAAGTATAGACTATATACAAAACATAAATGGAATGGACTATATACTAAACAGAAGAGAAGAATAGACGTATATACTAAACAGAAGAGGAACATACCTTATAGAAAACAGAAGAGGAATAAACTATATACTAAACAGAAGAGGAACAGACTTTATAGTAAACAGAAGAGGAATAGACAATATACTAAATAGAAGAGGAACAGACTTTATAGTATACAGAAGAGGAATAGACTATATACTAAACAGAAGAGGAACATACTTTATAGTAAACAGAAGAGGATTAAACTATATACTAAACAGAAGTTTAACATAATTTATAGTAAACAGAAGAGGAATAGACTATATACTAAACAGAATAGAGGAATATACCATATACTAAACAGAAGAGGAATAAACAATATGCTAAACAAAAGAGGAATAGACTATTTACTAAACAGAATAGAGGAATAGACAATATACTAAACAGAAGAGGAACATACTTTATAGTAAACAGAAGAGGAATAGACTATATACTAAACAGGAGAGAGAAATAGACTATATACTAAACAAAAGAGGAATATACTATTTACATAACATAAGAGGAATGGACTCTATACTTGACAGAAGAGAGGAATAATTCTAAAAATAATAGAGGAATAGACTATATACTAAACATAAGAGTTATAGACTATTTACAAAACATAAATGGAATGGACTATATACTAAACAGAAGAGAGGAATAAACAATATACTAAACAGAAGAGAAATAGACTATATACTTAACAGAAGAGGAATAGACTATTTACTAAACAGCAGAGAGGAAAATACTATTTACGAAACAGAAGAGGAATAGACTATATACTAAACAGAAGAGAGGAATAGACTATATACTAAACAGAAGAGGAATATACTATATACTAAACATAAGACGAATAGACTATATACTAAACAGAAGAGGAATAGACTATATTCTAAACAGCAGAGAGGAAAATACTATTTACGAAACAGAAGAGGAATAGATTATATACTAAACAGAAGAGAGGAATAGACTATATACTAAACAGAAGAGGAATATACTATATACTTAACAGAAGAGAGGAATAGACTATATACTAAACAGAAGACGAATATACTATATACTAAACAGAAGAGGAATAGACTATATACTAAACAGAAGAGAGGAATAGACTATATACTAAACAGAAGAGAGGAATAGACTATATACTAAACAGAAGAGGAATAGATTATATACTAAACAGAAGAGAGGAATATACTATATACTAAACAGAAGAGGAATAGACTATATACTTAACAGAAGAGAGGAATAGACTATATACTAAACAGAAGAGGAATAGACTATATACTAAACAGAAGAGAGGAAGAGACTATATACTAAAAAGAAGAGGAATAGACTATATACTTAACAGAAGAGAGGAATAGACTATATACTAAACAGAAGAGGAATAGACTATATACTAAACAGAAGAGAGGAATAGACTATATACTAAACAGAAGAGGAATAGACTATATACTAAACAGAAGAGGAATATACTATATACTAAACAGAAGAGGAATAGACTATATTCTAAACAGAAGAGGAATAGACTATATACTAAACAGAAGAGGAACAGACTTTATACTAAACAGAAGAGGAATAGACTATATACTAAACAAGATAGGAATAGACTATTTACAAAACAGATGGGGAATATACTATACTCTAAACAGAAGAGGAAAACACTATATACTAAACAGAAGAGGAATAGACTATACACTAAACAGAAGAGGAATAGACTATATACTAAACAGCACCGAGGAATAGACTATATACCAAACGGTAGCGGAATATACTATTTACTAAACAGACTAAGAATGGACTATATACCAAACAGAAGAGGAATATACTATATACTAAACAGAAGAGGAATATACTATATGCTAAACAGAAGAGGAATAGACTATTTACTAAACAGAATAGAGGAATAGACTATATACTAAACAGAAGAGGAACATACTTTATAGTAAACAGAAGAGGAATAGACTATATACTAAACAGGAGAGAGAAATAGACTATATACTAAACAAAAGAGGAATATACTATTTACATAACATAAGAGGAATGGACTCTATACTTGACAGAAGAGAGGAATAATTCTAAAAATAATAGAGGAATAGACTATATACTAAACATAAGAGGAATAGACTATTTACAAAACATAAATGGAATGGACTATATACTAAACAGAAGAGAGGAATAAACAATATACTAAACAGAAGAGAAATAGACTATATACTAAACAGAAGAGGAATAGACTATTTACTAAACAGCAGAGAGGAAAATACTATTTACTGAAACAGAAGAGGAATAGACTATATACTAAACAGAAGAGAGGAATAGACTATATACTAAACAGAAGAGGAATATACTATATACTAAACATAAGAGGAATAGACTATTTACGAAACAGAAGAGGAATAGACTATATACTAAACAGAAGAGAGGAATAGACTATATACTAAACAGAAGAGGAATATACTATATACTTAACAGAAGAGAGGAATAGACTATATACTAAACAGAAGACGAATATACTATATACTAAACAGAAGAGGAATAGACTATATACTAAACAGAAGAGAGGAATAGACTATATACTAAACAGAAGAGAGGAATAGACTATATACTAAACAGAAGAGGAATAGATTATATACTAAACAGAAGAGAGGAATATACTATATACTAAACAGAAGAGGAATAGACTATATACTTAACAGAAGAGAGGAATAGACTATATACTAAACAGAAGAGGAATAGACTATATACTAAACAGAAGAGAGGAAGAGACTATATACTAAAACAGAAGAGGAATAGACTATATACTTAACAGAAGAGAGGAATAGACTATATACTAAACAGAAGAGGAATAGACTATATACTAAACAGAAGAGAGGAATGGACTATATACTAAACAGAGAGAGGAATAGACTATATACTAAACAGAAGAGGAATATACTATATACTAAACAGAAGAGGAATAGACTATATTCTAAACAGAAGAGGAATAGACTATATACTAAACAGAAGAGGAACAGACTTTATACTAAACAGAAGAGGAATAGACTATATACTAAACAAGATAGGAATAGACTATTTACAAAACAGATGGGGGAATATACTATACTCTAAACAGAAGAGGAAAACACTATATACTAAACAGAAGAGGAATAGACTATACACTAAACAGAAGAGGAATAGACTATATACTAAACAGCACCGAGGAATAGACTATATACCAAACAGTAGCGGAATATACTATTTACTAAACAGACGAAGAATGGACTATATACCAAACAGAAGAGGAATATACTATATACTAAACAGAAGAGGAATAGACTATATACTAAACAGATGAGGAATAGACTATATACTAAACAGAAGAGGAATAGACTATATACTAAACAGAAGAGGAATAGACTATATACTAAACATAAGAGGAATAGACTATATACTAAAAAGAAGAGAGGAATATACTATATACTAAACAGAAGAGGAATAGACTATATACTAAACAGAACAGGAATATACTATATACTAAACAGAAGAGGAATGGACTATATACTAAATAGAAAAGAGGAAAACACTATATACTAAACAGAAGAGGAATATACTATATACTAAACATAAGAGGAATAAATATATACTAAACATAAGAGAGAATATACTATATATTAAACATAAGAGGAATAACTATATACTAAACAGACGAAGAATAGACTATATACTAAACAGAAGAGAGGAAGAGACTATATACTAAACAGAAGAGGAATAGACTATATACTTAACAGAAGAGAGGAATAGACTATATACTAAACAGAAGAGGAATAGACTATATACTAAACAGAAGAGAGGAATAGACTATATACTAAACAGAAGAGGAATAGACTATATACTAAACAGAAGAGGAATATACTATATACTAAACAGAAGAGGAATAGACTATATTCTAAACAGAAGAGGAATAGACTATATACTAAACAGAAGAGGAACAGACTTTATACTAAACAGAAGAGGAATAGACTATATACTAAACAAGATAGGAATAGACTATTTACAAAACAGATGGGGAATATACTATACTCTAAACAGAAGAGGAAAACACTATATACTAAACAGAAGAGGAATAGACTATACACTAAACAGAAGAGGAATAGACTATATACTAAACAGCACCGAGGAATAGACTATATACCAAACGGTAAGAGGAATATACTATTTACTAAACAGACTAAGAATGGACTATATACCAAACAGAAGAGGAATATACTATATACTAAACAGAAGAGGAATATACTATATGCTAAACAGAAGAGGAATAGACTATTTACTAAACAGAATAGAGGAATAGACTATATACTAAACAGAAGAGGAATATACTTTATAGTAAACAGAAGAGGAATAGACTATATACTAAACAGAGAGAGAAATAGACTATATACTAAACAAAAGAGGAATATACTATTTACAAACATAAGAGGAATGGACTCTATACTTGACAGAAGAGAGGAATAATTCTAAAAATAATAGAGGAATAGACTATATACTAAACATAAGAGGAATAGACTATTTACAAAACATAAATGGAATGGACTATATACTAAACAGAAGAGAGGAATAAACAATATACTAAACAGAAGAGGAATAGACTATATACTAAACAGAAGAGGAATAGACTATTTACTAAACAGCAGAGAGGAAAATACTATTTACGAAACAGAAGAGGAATAGACTATATACTAAACAGAAGAGAGGAATAGACTATATACTAAACAGAAGAGGAATATACTATATACTAAACATAAGAGGAATAGACTATTTACGAAACAGAAGAGGAATAGACTATATACTAAACAGAAGAGAGGAATAGACTATATACTAAACAGAAGAGGAATATACTATATACTTAACAGAAGAGAGGAATAGACTATATACTAAACAGAAGACGAATATACTATATACTAAACAGAAGAGGAATAGACTATATACTAAACAGAAGAGAGGAATAGACTATATACTAAACAGAAGAGAGGAATAGACTATATACTAAACAGAAGAGGAATAGACTATATACTAAACAGAAGAGAGGAATAGACTATATACTAAACAGAAGAGGAATAGACTATATACTTAACAGAAGAGAGGAATAGACTATATACTAAACAGAAGAGGAATAGACTATATACTAAACAGAAGAGAGGAAGAGACTATATACTAAAAAGAAGAGGAATAGACTATATACTTAACAGAAGAGAGGAATAGACTATATACTAAACAGAAGAGGAATAGACTATATACTAAACAGAAGAGAGGAATGGACTATATACTAAACAGAAGAGGAATAGACTATATACTAAACAGAAGAGGAATATACTATATACTAAACAGAAGAGGAATAGACTATATTCTAAACAGAAGAGGAATAGACTATATACTAAACAGAAGAGGAACAGACTTTATACTAAACAGAAGAGGAATAGACTATATACTAAACAAGATAGGAATAGACTATTTACAAAACAGATGGGGAATATACTATACTCTAAACAGAAGAGGAAAACACTATATACTAAACAGAAGAGGAATAGACTATACACTAAACAGAAGAGGAATAGACTATATACTAAACAGCACCGAGGAATAGACTATATACCAAACAGTAGCGGAATATACTATTTACTAAACAGACTAAGAATGGACTATATACCAAACAGAAGAGGAATATACTATATACTAAACAGAAGAGGAATATACTATATACTAAACAGATGAGGAATAGACTATATACTAAACAGAATAGGAATAGACTATATACTAAACAGAAGAGGAATAGACTATATATTAAACATAAGAGGAATAGACTATATACTAAAAAGAAGAGAGGAATAGACTATATACTAAACAGAAGAGGAATAGACTATATACTAAACAGAACAGGAATAGACTATATATTCTAAACAGAAGAGGAATGGACTATATACTAAATAAAAAAGAGGAAAACACTATATACTAAACAGAAGAGGAATATACTATATACTAAACATAAGAGGAATAACTATATACTAAACATAAGAGAGAAATATACTATATATTAAACATAAGAGGAATAACTATATACTAAACAGACGAAGAATAGACTATATACTAAACAGAAGAGGAATAAACTATATATTAAACAGAAGAGGAATGGACTATATACTAAACAAGAGAGGAATATACTATTTACAAAACAAATGGGGAATGCACTTTACTCTAAACAGAAGAGGAAATCACTATGTACTAAACAGAAGAGGAATAGACTATATACTAAACAGCAGAGAGGAATATACTATATTTTAAACATAAGAGGAATAACTATATACTAAACAGAAGAGGAAAATACTATATACTAAACAGAAGAGGAATAGACTATATACTAAACAGAAGAGGAATAGACTATATACTAAACAGAAGAGGTATATATTATATACTAAACAGAAGAGAGGAATAGACTATATACTAAACAGAAGAGGAATATACTATTTACAAATCAGATTGGGAATATACTATACTCTAAACAGAAGAGGAAAACACTATATACTATACAGAAGAGGAATATACTATATACTAAACAGAAGAGAGGAATAGACTATATACGAAACAGAAGAGGAATAGACTATATACTAAACAGAAGAGGAATAGACTATATACTAAACAGCAGAGAGGAATAGACTATATATTAAACATAAGAGGAATAACTATATACTAAACAGACGAAGAATAGACTATATACTAAACAGAAGAGGAATATACTATATACTAAACAGAAGAGAAGAATATACTATTTACAAAACAGATGGGGAATATACTATACTCTAAACAGATGGCGAATATACTATACTCTAAACAGATGAGGAATGGACTATATACTAAACAGAAGAGGAATAGACTATATACTAAACAGAAGAGGAATAGACTATATACTAAAGAGAAGAGGAATAGACTATATGCTAAACAGGAGAGATGAATGTGGTCCTCTGTAGCTCAGCTGGTAGAGCACGGCGCTTGAACGCCAAGGTAGTGGGTTCGACCCCGGGACCACTCATACACAAAAAATGTATGCACGCATGACTGTAAGTCGCTTTGGATAAAAGCGTCTGCTAAATGGCATATTTATTTATTTATGAATAGACTATATACTAAACAGAAGAGGATTAGACTATATACTAAACAGAAGAGGAACAGACTATATACTAAACAGACAAAGAATAGACTATATACTAAACAGAAGAGGAACAGACTTTATAGTAAACAGAAGAGGAATAGACTATATACTAAATATAAGAGGAATAGACAATATACTAAACAGAAGAGGAATAGACTATATACTAAACAGAAGAGGAATAAACTATATACTAAACAGAAGAGGAATAGACTATATACTATACAGAAGAGGAATGGACTATATACTAAACATAAAAGAAGAATAGACTATATACTATACAGAAGAGAGTAAACAGAAGAGGAATATACGATATACTTAACAGAAGAGAGGAATAGACTATATACTAAACAGAAGAGGAATAGACTATTTACAAAACATAAATTGAATGGACTATATACTTTACAGAAGAGGAGAAAAACGATTTACTAAACAGAAGAAGAATAGACTTTATACTAAACAAAAGAGGAATAGACAATTTACTAAACAACAGAGAGGAATAAACTATATACTAAACAGGAGAGGAATATACAATATACTAAACAGAAGAGAGGAATAGACTATATACTAAACAGAAGAAGAATAGACTATTTACAAAATATAAGAGGAATAGACTATATAATAAACAGGAGAGGAATATAATATATACTAAACAGAAGAGGAACAGACTATATACTAAACAGAAGAGAGGAATAGACTATATACTAAACAGAAGAGAGGAATAGACTATATACTAAACAAAAGAGGAATAGACTATTTACTAAACAGCAGAAAAGTATAGACTATATACAAAACATAAATGGAATGGACTATATACTAAACAGAAGAGAAGAATAGACGATATACTAAACAGAAGAGGAACATACCTTATAGAAAACAGAAGAGGAATAAACTATATACTAAACAGAAGAGGAACAGACTTTATAGTAAACAGAAGAGGAATAGACAATATACTAAATAGAAGAGGAACAGACTTTATAGTATACAGAAGAGGAATAGACTATATACTAAACAGAAGAGGAACATACTTTATAGTAAACAGAAGAGGATTAAACTATATACTAAACAGAAGTTTAACATAATTTATAGTAAACAGAAGAGGAATAGACTATATACTAAACAGAATAGAGGAATATACCATATACTAAACAGAAGAGGAATAAACAATATGCTAAACAGAAGAGGAATAGACTATTTACTAAACAGAATAGAGGAATAGACTATATACTAAACAGAAGAGGAACATACTTTATAGTAAACAGAAGAGGAATAGACTATATACTAAACAGGAGAGAGAAATAGACTATATACTAAACAAAAGAGGAATATACTATTTACATAACATAAGAGGAATGGACTCTATACTTGACAGAAGAGAGGAATAATTCTAAAAATAATAGAGGAATAGACTATATACTAAACATAAGAGGAATAGACTATTTACAAAACATAAATGGAATGGACTATATACTAAACAGAAGAGAGGAATAAACAATATACTAAACAGAAGAGAAATAGACTATATACTAAACAGAAGAGGAATAGACTATTTACTAAACAGCAGAGAGGAAAATACTATTTACGAAACAGAAGAGGAATAGACTATATACTAAACAGAAGAGAGGAATAGACTATATACTAAACAGAAGAGGAATATACTATATACTAAACATAAGAGGAATAGACTATATACTAAACAGAAGAGGAATATACTATATTCTAAACAGCAGAGAGGAAAATACTATTTACGAAACAGAAGAGGAATAGATTATATACTAAACAGAAGAGAGGAATAGACTATATACTAAACAGAAGAGGAATATACTATATACTTAACAGAAGAGAGGAATAGACTATATACTAAACAGAAGAGGAATATACTATATACTAAACAGAAGAGGAATAGACTATATACTAAACAGAAGAGAGGAATAGACTATATACTAAACAGAAGAGAGGAATAGACTATATACTAAACAGAAGAGGAATAGATTATATACTAAACAGAAGAGAGGAATATACTATATACTAAACAGAAGAGGAATAGACTATATACTTAACAGAAGAGAGGAATAGACTATATACTAAACAGAAGAGGAATAGACTATATACTAAACAGAAGAGAGGAAGAGACTATATACTAAAAAGAAGAGGAATAGACTATATACTTAACAGAAGAGAGGAATAGACTATATACTAAACAGAAGAGGAATAGACTATATACTAAACAGAAGAGAGGAATAGACTATATACTAAACAGAAGAGGAATAGACTATATACTAAACAGAAGAGGAATATACTATATACTAAACAGAAGAGGAATAGACTATATTCTAAACAGAAGAGGAATAGACTATATACTAAACAGAAGAGGAACAGACTTTATACTAAACAGAAGAGGAATAGACTATATACTAAACAAGATAGGAATAGACTATTTACAAAACAGATGGGGAATATACTATACTCTAAACAGAAGAGGAAAACACTATATACTAAACAGAAGAGGAATAGACTATACACTAAACAGAAGAGGAATAGACTATATACTAAACAGCACAGAGGAATAGACTATATACCAAACAGTAGCGGAATATACTATTTACTAAACAGACTAAGAATGGACTATATACCAAACAGAAGAGGAATATACTATATACTAAACAGAAGAGGAATATACTATATACTAAACAGATGAGGAATAGACTATATACTAAACAGAATAGGAATAGACTATATACTAAACAGAAGAGGAATAGACTATATACTAAAAAGAAGAGAGGAATAGACTATATACTAAACAGAAGAGGAATAGACTATATACTAAACAGAACAGGAATAGACTATATACTAAACAGAAGAGGAATGGACTATATACTAAATAAGAAAAGAGGAAAACACTATATACTAAACAGAAGAGGAATATACTATATACTAAACATAAGAGGAATAACTATATACTAAACATAAGAGAGAAATATACTATATATTAAACATAAGAGGAATAACTATATACTAAACAGACGAAGAATAGACTATATACTAAACAGAAGAGGAATAAACTATATACTAAACAGAAGAGGAATGGACTATATACTAAACAAGAGAGGAATATACTATTTACAAAACAAATGGGGAATGCACTTTACTCTCAACAGAAGAGGAAAACACTATGTACTAAACAGAAGAGGAATAGACTATATACTAAACAGCAGAGAGGAATAGACTATATTTTAAACATAAGAGGAATAACTATATACTAAACAGAAGAGGAAAATACTATATACTAAACAGAAGAGGAATAGACTATATACTAAACAGAAGAGGAATAGACTATATACTAAACAGAAGAGGTATATATTATATACTAAACAGAAGAGAGGAATATACTATATACTAAACAGAAGAGGAATATACTATTTACAAATCAGATGGGGAATATACTATACTCTAAACAGAAGAGGAAAACACTATATACTATACAGAAGAGGAATATACTATATACTAAACAGAAGAGAGGAATAGACTATATACGAAACAGAAGAGGAATAGACTATATACTAAACAGAAGAGGAATAGACTATATACTAAACAGCAGAGAGGAATAGACTATATATTAAACATAAGAGGAATAACTATATACTAAACATACGAAGAATAGACTATATACTAAACAGAAGAGGAATATACTATATACTAAACAGAAGAGAAGAATATACTATTTACAAAACAGATGGGGAATATACTATACTCTAAACAGATGGGGAATATACTATACTCTAAACAGATGAGGAATGGACTATATTCTAAACAGAAGAGGAATAGACTATATACTAAACAGAAGAGGAATAGACTATATACTAAACAGAAGAGGAATAGACTATATGCTAAACAGGAGAGATGAATGTGGTCCTCTGTAGCTCAGCTGGTAGAGCACGGCGCTTGTAACGCCAAGGTAGTGGGTTCGATCCCCGGGACCACTCATACACAAAAATGTATGCACGCATGACTGTAAGTCGCTTTGGATAAAAGCGTCTGCTAAATGGCATATTTATTTATTTATGAATAGACTATATACTAAACAGAAGAGGATTAGACTATATACTAAACAGAAGAGGAACAGACTATATACTAAACAGACAAAGAATAGACTATATACTAAACAGAAGAGGAACATACTTTATAGTAAACAGAAGAGGAATAGACTATATACTAAATATAAGAGGAATAGACAATATACTAAACAGAAGAGGAATAGACTATATACTAAACAGAAGAGGAATAAACTATATACTAAACAGAAGAGGAATAGACTATATACTATACAGAAGAGGAATGGACTATATACTAAACATAAAAGAAGAACAGACTATATACTATACAGAAGAGAGTAAACAGAAGAGGAATATACGATATACTTAACAGAAGAGAGGAATAGACTATATACTAAACAGAAGAGGAATAGACTATTTACAAAACATAAATTGAATGGACTATATACTTTACAGAAGAGAGGAAAAAAACGATTTACTAAACAGAAGAAGAATAGACTTTATACTAAACAAAAGAGGAATAGACAATTTACTAAACAACAGAGAGGAATAAACTATATACTAAACAGGAGAGCAATATACAATATACTAAACAGAGGAGAGGAATAGACTATATACTAAACAGAAGAAGAATAGACTATTTACAAAATATAAGAGGAATTGACTATATAATAAACAGGAGAGGAATATAATATATACCAAACAGAAGAGGAACAGACTATATACTAAACAGAAGAGGAATATACTATATACTAAACAGAAGAGGAATAGACTATATACTAAACAGAAGAGAGGAATAGACTATATACTAAACAGAAGAGAGGAATGTACTATTTACTAAACAGAAGAGGAATATACTATATACTAAATAGAAGAGGAATATACTATATACTAAACAGAAGAGAGGAATAGACTATATACTAAACAAAAGAGGAATAGACTATTTACTAAACAGCAGAAAAGAATAGACTATATACAAAACATAAATGGAATGGACTATATACTAAACAGAAGAGAAGAATAGACGATATACTAAACAGAAGAGGAACATACCTTATAGAAAACAGAAGAGGAATAAACTATATACTAAACAGAAGAGGAACA
>NC_059206.1:11507103-11562103 GCF_020615455.1 Coregonus clupeaformis
TGGCCAATGAAAACCTGCTCTGAAGCTTTAATGTGGTTTCTTCAAGTTCTGAATTTATGGCGTTTTATGTTCCCTTGTCATAAACTCAGATTCGGCAGGAGGATGTTTGTCCTCTCCGTTGAAGATAGTTTCATAAATAGCAACCCTACAGTAGGCCCTAGTTAGACTTACATTACATATAAAACAGAAGATGCAACAGTACATAGCATAACATTATTACGCCATATCTACAATACAAAATGTATAATAGCACCATACAACAATATTACAATGTACGTTTGTGTAGAGTGTGTGTGCTAGCGTGTGTGTACCTGTGTGTGTGTCGCTTCAGTGTACCCACTGTTCCATAAGGTGGATTTTTATGACAAAGTCAAAACATGTTTTCAGAAATGTTTGCTAATTTTTTGAAAATGAAATAAAGATATATCTAATTTACATAAGTATTCACACCCCTGAGTGAATACTTTGTAGAAGCACCTTTGGCAGTGATTACAGCTGTGAGTCTTTCTGAGTAAGTCTCACAGCTGTACATATATTATAATTATATTATATTATATAATATTGTACACCTGGATTGTACAATATTGTACACCAATATGTACATTATTCATTTCAAACATTCTTCAAGCTCTGTCAATTTGGTTCTTGATCAACCATTTTCAAGTCTTGCCATAGATTTTCAAGTAGATTTAAGTGAAAACTGAAACACTGTTGTCTTGGTAAGCAACTCTAATGTAGATTTGGCCTTGTGTTTTAGGTTATTGTTCTGCTGAAAGCTGAATTCATCTCCCAATGTCTGGTGGAAATCAGACTGAACCAGGTTTTCCTCTAGGATTCTGCCTGTACTCAGCTCCATTCCGTTTCTTTTTTATCCTGAAAAACTCCCCAGTCCTTAAATATTACAATAATAACCATAACATGATGCAGCCACCACTATGCTTGAAAATATGGAGAGTGCTACTCAGTAATGTATTGGATTGGATTTGCCTCAAACATAACACTTTGTATTCAAGACAAAAGGTTAATTGCTTTGCCACATTTTTTGCAGTATTACTTTACTGCCTTGTTGCAAACAGGAGGCATGTTTTTGAATATTTGTATTATGTACAGGCTTCCTTCTTTTCACTCTGTCATTTAGGTTAGTATTGTGGAATAACTACAATGTTGTTGCTTCATCCTCAGTTTTCTCATATCACATCCATTAAACTCTGTAGCTGTTTTAAAGTCACCATTGGCCTCATGGTGCAATTCCTGGGCGGTTTCCTTCCTCTCCTTCAACTGAGTTAGGAAGGACGCCTGTATCTTTGTAGTGACTCTCGCTTCGAGGCAAGCAACACTGAAGCATGCATGAGAGCACCAGCTGTTCCGGACGACTATGTGATCACGCTCTCCGTAGCCGATGTGAGTAAGACTTTTAAGCAAGTCAACATTCACAAGGCCGCTGGGCCAGACGGATTACCAGGGCGTGTACTCCGAGCATGTGCTGACCAACTGGCAAGTGTCTTCACTGACATTTTCAACATGTCCCTGACCGAGTCTGTAATACCAACATGTTTCAAGCAGACCACCATAGTCCCCGTGCCCAAGAACTCTAAGATAACCTGCCTAAATGACTACCGACCCGTGGCACTGACGTCTGTAGCCATGAAGTGCTTTGAAAGACTGGTCATGGCTCACATCAACAGCATAATCCCAGAAACCCTAGACCCACTCCAATTTGCATACCGCCCCAACAGATCCACAGATGATGCAATCTCTATCGCACTCCACACTGCCCTTTCCCACCTGGACAAGAGGAACACCTACGTGAGAATGCTATTCATTGACTACAGCTCAGCATTCAACACCATAGTGCCCTCTAAGCTCATCACTAAGCTAAGGATCCTGGGACTAAACACCTCCCTCTGCAACTGGATCCTGGACTTCCTGACGGGCCGCCCCCAGGTGGTAAGGGTAGGTAACAACACATCTGCCACACTGATCCTCAACACGGGGGCCCCTCAGGGGTGCGTGCTCAGTCCCCCTCCTGTACTCTCTGTTCACCCATGACTGCATGGCCAGGCACGACTCCAACACCATCATTAAGTTTGCCGACGACACAACAGTGGTAGGCCTGATCACCGACAACGATGAGACAGCCTATAGGGAGGAGGTCAGAGATCTGGCCGTGTGGTGCCAGGACAACAACCTCTCCTCAACGTGACCAAGACAAAGGAGATGATTGTGGACTACAGGAAAAAAAAAGAGGACTGAGCACGCCCCCATTCTCATCGACGGGGCTGTAGTGGAACAGGTTGAGAGCTTCAAGTTCCTTGGTGTCCACATCACCAACGAACTATCATGGTCCAAGCACACCAAGACAGTCGTGAAGAGGGCACGACAAAGCCTATTCCCCCTCAGGAGACTAAAAAGATTTGGCATGGGTCCTCAGATCCTCAAAAAATTCTACAGCTGCACCATCGAGAGCATCCTGACTGGTTGCATCACCGCCTGGTATGGCAACTGCTTGGCCTCTGACCGCAAGGCACTACAGAGGGTAGTGCGTACGGCCCAGTACATCACTGGGGCAAAGCTCCCTGCCATCCAAGACCTCTATACCAGGCGGTGTCAGAGGAAGGCCCTCAAAATTGTCAAAGACTCCAGCCACCCTAGTCATAGACTGTTCTCTCTGCTACCGCACGGCAAGCGGTACCGGAGTGCCAAGTCTAGGTCCAAAAGACTTCTCAACAGCTTCTACCCACAAGCCATAAGACTCCTGAACAGCTAATCATGGCTACCCGGACTATTTGCACTGCCCCCCCACCCCATCCTTTTTACGCTGCTGCTACTCTGTTAAGTATTTATGCATAGTCACTTTAACTCTACCCACATGTACATATTACCTCAACTACCTCAACTAGCCGGTGCCCCCGCACATTGACTCTGCACCGTTACCCCCCTGTATATATAGCCTCCCTACTGTCACTTTATTTTACTTCTGCTCTTTGTTTTTCTCAACACTTTTTTTTGTTGTTGTTTTATTCTTACTTTTTTTGTTTAAAATAAACGCACTGTTGGTTAAGGGCTGTAAGTAAGCATTTCACTGTAATGTCTGCACTTGTTGTATTCGGCGCATGTGACCAATAAAATTTGATTTGATTTGATTTGATTTGACTGGGTGTATTGACACACTATCCAAAGTGTAATTAATAACTTCATGCACAAAAGGATATTCAATGTCAGATTTATTTTACCCATCTACCAATAGGTGCCCTTCTTTGTGAGGCATTGGAAAACCTCCCTGGCCTTTGTGGTAGAATCTGTGTTTGAAATTCACTGCTCGATTGAGATTAAGTAGTCATTCAAAAAGCATGTTAAATGCTATTATTGCACAACGAGTGAGTCCATGCAACTTATTATGTGACTTGTTAAGTACCTTTTTACTCCTGAACTTATTTAGGCTTGCCTTTACAAAAGGGTTGAATACTTATTGACGCAACATTTCATTGATTAATTTTTAAATATTTTGAAAAACATTAATCCACTTTGACATTATGGGGTATTGTGTGTAGACCAGTGAAAAAGAAAATCTAAACTTAATCCATTTTAAATTCAGGCTGTAACAAAACAACACGTGGAAAAAGGCGAGGGGTGTGAATACTTTCTGAAGGCACTGTACATTGCATTCACATTTTGAAACTGCATTGCGTTTCCGGATCATGGACATTGCATACCATAGTAATAAGATTAGCCGTTGATATGATCTGCATGGTGACTGTTCCAGTTGAAGAAGGTAAACAAACAGGCAAATGTCAATAGGCTATCGGATTCAGCACCACAGACAGCGACTGGAATTCCCATGATTTTACATTTAGGTCCAAAAGAGGAAAGAGGTAGATGCATTTTTTTTTTTTTACAAAATAATACATGAAACATAATAAGCTTTTTTAACAACTTGGTGTTTTTAACAGGCTTCAATTGCATAATTAGTCAAAACAATCCAGAGAAAGTGGACAAAAATAATGTTCAATAGCCTTATAAAGAAAAAAGGGGAACGTCTGTTGACCATTTTGCTGCTCCCAAATGTGATATTTCTAATAAAACATCGGTGATACGCCTACTGATAGGTTACTGATTAAGCCACAGTGGGCCTCCGCTTGCAAAATCCATGCCATAATCAACTGTCTTAAATATCTTCAGTTGTGAGGCCTGAAATTGGCACTTTGGCGCACATTTTTAAGGACACACCTCAAATAATTCCAACCGTCCGACCTCAGCTCAAGTGAGCTGATATTAGACAGGTAAATCAGCAACCCTGGCTCATGGGTTTGAAAATAGAAGAGCGTTGGCTTTTACATGTTGAAATTACCAATGAGCATGCGTTTGACAATATCGCTGCCTTAACGCCAGCCGAAAATAAAGCCCTGAGTGTGTTAACTGGCAGTCATTACTCTGTTGTATATTGGATACAGAATAATGAGGAATCCTCTATTGATGGGCAGGCGGTGTCATTTCACATGGAGTCTGGAATTTGACTGACCACTTTAGTCTATCAACTCTGATGAGCTTTACGTCCCAAACAGCACCCTTCTCCCTTTATACTGCACTACTTTTGACCAGAGACAATTCAGCTAAACCTTTCTGGACGTTTTCAAGGGTTTCCCCCCTCAAAATAATGATCCGTTTCTGCTTCTTTTTTATGACGATAACAATGTGCAGTATCACACCTTGTCCCACCTATTGATAGCTGAAGGGGGAGAAGGCCGGTGTCATATTCCTTCTGTAGAAAACAGATTTAAAATGGTTGGAAAGACTCTTCCTCATCAATTATACTAAGATGTTTGTTTTCTCTCCTGTTGTGTTTCATGGTATGATGTTACAGTATGCTGTGATTCACAGTGTTTTACACTATGCTGTACATCTGCTGAGGATCTGTTAAATCTCTGAACACTTGTTTTATTTGGTTAGTTAACTGAATTGGCTGGGGTCTCCTTCCTACTCTGAGTAACTTTTACTGCTGGGCTTCAGTAGTGCAGCTTGTAACTGAGCCAGTACCAAGGCATTATGGGGGTTATGTGTTTATTGGACTGACTGCAGCTCTTCTCTCGGGCTGACAGGCCATTCTATCACAGCTCCTGGTTTTATGTAGCAGGATGATGTAGGCTATAATCCAGACTGATATATACTGTTCATCCGCTGTAGTGTACCATCCAGACTACGATATATACTGTTAATCCGCTGTAGTCTACCATCCAGGCTGATATATACTGTTCATCAGCTGTAGTCTACCATCCAGACTGATATATACTGTTCATCCGCTGTAGTCTACCATCCAGACTGATATAGACTGTTCATCCGCTGTAGTCTACCATCCAGACTGATATAGACTGTTCATCAGCTGTAGTCTACCATCCAGACTGATATATACTGTTCATCCGCTGTAGTCTACCATCCAGACTATGATATACTGTTCATCAGCTGTAGTCTACCATCCAGACTGATATATACTGTTCATCAGCTGTAGTCTACCATCCAGACTGATATATACTGTTCATCAGCTGTAGTCTACCATCCAGGCTGATATATACTGTTCATCAGCTGTAGTCTACCATCCAGACTGATATATACTGTTCATCAGCTGTAGTCTACCATCCAGACTGATATATACTGTTCATCAGCTGTAGTCTACCATCCAGACTGATATATACTGTTCATCCGCTGTAGTCTACCATCCAGGCTGATATATACTGTTCATCAGCTGTAGTCTACCATCCAGACTGATATATACTGTTCATCCGCTGTAGTCTACCATCCAGACTACGATATACTGTTCATCAGCTGTAGTCTACCATCCAGACTGATATATACTGTTCATCAGCTGTAGTCTACCATCCAGACTGATATATACTGTTCATCGCCTGTAGTCTACCATCCAGGCTGATATAGACTGTTCATCCGCTGTAGTCTACCATCCAGACTGATATATACTGTTCATCAGCTGTAGTCTACCATCCAGACTGATATATACTGTTCATCAGCTGTAGTCTACCATCCAGACTACGATATACTCTTCATCCGCTGTAGTCTACCATCCAGACTGATATATACTGTTCATCAGCTGTAGTCTACCATCCAGACTGATATATACTGTTCATCCGCTGTAGTCTACCATCCAGACTGATATATACTGTTCATCAGCTGTAGTCTACCATCCAGACTACGATATACTGTTCATCCGCTGTAGTCTACCATCCAGACTGATATATACTGTTCATCAGCTGTAGTCTACCATCCAGACTGATATATACTGTTCATCAGCTGTAGTCTACCATCCAGACTGATATATACTGTTCATCAGCTGTAGTCTACCATCCAGACTGATATATACTGTTCATCCGCTGTAGTCTACCATCCAGACTGATATATACTGTTCATCAGCTGTAGTCTACCATCCAGACTGATATATACTGTTCATCCGCTGTAGTCTACCATCCAGACTACGATATACTGTTCATCAGCTGTAGTCTACCATCCAGGCTGATATATACTGTTTATCCGCTGTAGTCTACCATCCAGACTACGATATACTGTTCATCAGCTGTAGTCTACCATCCAGACTACGATATACTGTTCATCAGCTGTAGTCTACCATCCAGGCTGATATATACTGTTCATCCGCTGTAGTCTACCATCCAGACTACGATATACTGTCCATCAGCTGTAGTCTACCATCCAGGCTGATATATACTGTTCATCAGCTGTAGTCTACCATCCAGACTACGATATACTGTTCATCAGCTGTAGTCTACCATCCAGGCTGATATATACTGTTCATCAGCTGTAGTCTACCATCCAGGCTGATATATACTGTTCATCAGCTGTAGTCTACCATCCAGACTACGATATAGACTGTTAATCCGCTATAGTCTACCATCCAGACTGATATATACTGTTCATCAGCTGTAGTCTACCATCCAGACTGATATATACTGTTCATCAGCTGTAGTCTACCATCCAGACTGATATATACTGTTCATCCGCTGTAGTCTACCATCCAGACTGATATATACTGTTCATCAGCTGTAGTCTACCATCCAGACTGATATATACTGTTCATCAGCTGTAGTCTACCATCCAGACTGATATATACTGTTCATCCGCTGTAGTCTACCATCCAGGCTGATATATACTGTTCATCAGCTGTAGTCTACCATCCAGACTGACGATATACTGTTCATCAGCTGTAGTGTACCATCCAGACTGATATATACTGTTCATCAGCTGTAGTCTACCATCCAGACTGATATATACTGTTCATCAGCTGTAGTCTACCATCCAGACTGATATATACTGTTCATCAGCTGTAGTCTACCATCCAGACTGATATATACTGTTCATCCGCTGTAGTCTACCATCCAGACTGATATATACTGTTCATCAGCTGTAGTCTACCATCCAGACTGATATATACTGTTCATCCGCTGTAGTCTACCATCCAGACTACGATATACTGTTCATCAGCTGTAGTCTACCATCCAGGCTGATATATACTGTTCATCCGCTGTAGTCTACCATCCAGACTACGATATACTGTTCATCAGCTGTAGTCTACCATCCAGGCTGATATATACTGTTCATCCACTGTAGTCTACCATCCAGGCTGATATATACTGTTCATCAGCTGTAGTCTACCATCCAGACTACGATATACTGTTCATCAGCTGTAGTCTACCATCCAGACTACGATATACTGTTCATCCGCTGTAGTCTACCATCCAGACTGATATATACTGTTCATCAGCTGTAGTCTACCATCCAGACTGATATATACTGTTCATCAGCTGTAGTCTACCATCCAGACTGATATATACTGTTCATCAGCTGTAGTCTACCATCCAGACTGATATATACTGTTCATCCGCTGTAGTCTACCATCCAGACTGATATATACTGTTCATCAGCTGTAGTCTACCATCCAGACTGATATATACTGTTCATCCGCTGTAGTCTACCATCCAGACTACGATATACTGTTCATCAGCTGTAGTCTACCATCCAGGCTGATATATACTGTTCATCCGCTGTAGTCTACCATCCAGACTACGATATACTGTTCATCAGCTGTAGTCTACCATCCAGGCTGATATATACTGTTCATCCGCTGTAGTCTACCATCCAGGCTGATATATACTGTTCATCAGCTGTAGTCTACCATCCAGACTACGATATACTGTTCATCAGCTGTAGTCTACCATCCAGGCTGATATATACTGTTCATCAGCTGTAGTCTACCATCCAGGCTGATATATACTGTTCATCCGCTGTAGTCTACCATCCAGACTACGATATATACTGTTAATCCGCTGTAGTCTACCATCCAGACTGATATATACTGTTCATCAGCTGTAGTCTACCATCCAGACTGATATATACTGTTCATCAGCTGTAGTCTACCATCCAGACTGATATATACTGTTCATCCGCTGTAGTCTACCATCCAGTCTGATATATACTGTTCATCCGCTGTAGTCTACCATCCAGACTGATATATACTGTTCATCAGCTGTAGTCTACCATCCAGTCTGATATATACTGTTCATCAGCTGTAGTCTACCATCCAGGCTGATATATACTGTTCATCCGCTGTAGTCTACCATCCAGACTGATATATACTGTTCATCAGCTGTAGTCTACCATCCAGGCTGATATATACTGTTCATCAGCTGTAGTCTACCATCCAGACTGATATATACTGTTCATCCGCTGTAGTCTACCATCCAGACTGATATATACTGTTCATCCGCTGTAGTCTACCATCCAGACTGATATATACTGTTCATCAGCTGTAGTCTACCATCCAGACTACGATATACTGTTCATCCGCTGTAGTCTACCATCCAGACTGATATATACTGTTCATCCGCTGTAGTCTACCATCCAGGCTGATATATACTGTTCATCAGCTGTAGTCTACCATCCAGACTGATATATACTGTTCATCAGCTGTAGTCTACCATCCAGACTGATATATACTGTTCATCAGCTGTAGTCTACCATCCAGACTGATATATACTGTTCATCAGCTGTAGTCTACCATCCAGACTGATATATACTGTTCATCAGCTGTAGTCTACCATCCAGACTGATATAGACTGTTCATCAGCTGTAGTCTACCATCCAGACTGATATATACTGTTCATCCGCTGTAGTCTACCATCCAGACTGATATATACTGTTCATCAGCTGTAGTCTACCATCCAGGCTGATATATACTGTTCATCCGCTGTAGTCTACCATCCAGGCTACGATATACTGTTCATCCGCTGTAGTCTACCATCCAGACTGATATATACTGTTCATCCGCTGTAGTCTACCATCCAGGCTGATATATACTGTTCATCAGCTGTAGTCTACCATCCAGACTGATATATACTGTTCATCAGCTGTAGTCTACCATCCAGACTGATATATACTGTTCATCAGCTGTAGTCTACCATCCAGACTGATATATACTGTTCATCAGCTGTAGTCTACCATCCAGACTGATATATACTGTTCATCAGCTGTAGTCTACCATCCAGACTGATATAGACTGTTCATCAGCTGTAGTCTACCATCCAGACTGATATATACTGTTCATCCGCTGTAGTCTACCATCCAGACTGATATATACTGTTCATCAGCTGTAGTCTACCATCCAGGCTGATATATACTGTTCATCCGCTGTAGTCTACCATCCAGACTACGATATACTGTTCATCCGCTGTAGTCTACCATCCAGACTGATATATACTGTTCATCAGCTGTAGTCTACCATCCAGACTGATATATACTGTTCATCAGCTGTAGTCTACCATCCAGACTGATATATACTGTTCATCAGCTGTAGTCTACCATCCAGACTGATATATACTGTTCATCAGCTGTAGTCTACCATCCAGACTGATATAGACTGTTCATCAGCTATAGTCTACCATCCAGACTGATATATACTGTTCATCAGCTGTAGTCTACCATCCAGACTGATATATACTGTTCATCAGCTGTAGTCTACCATCCAGACTGATATATACTGTTCATCAGCTGTAGTCTACCATCCAGACTGATATATACTGTTCATCAGCTGTAGTCTACCATCCAGACTGATATATACTGTTCATCAGCTGTAGTCTACCATCCAGACTGATATATACTGTTCATCAGCTGTAGTCTACCATCCAGACTGATATAGACTGTTCATCAGCTATAGTCTACCATCCAGACTGATATATACTGTTCATCAGCTGTAGTCTACCATCCAGACTGATATATACTGTTCATCAGCTGTAGTCTACCATCCAGACTGATATATACTGTTCATCAGCTGTAGTCTACCATCCAGACTGATATATACTGTTCATCAGCTGTAGTCTACCATCCAGACTGATATAGACTGTTCATCAGCTGTAGTCTACCATCCAGACTGATATATACTGTTCATCCGCTGTAGTCTACCATCCAGGCTGATATATACTGTTCATCAGCTGTAGTCTACCATCCAGACTGATATATACTGTTCATCAGCTGTAGTGTACCATCCAGACTGATATATACTGTTCATCAGTTGTAGTCTACCATCCAGACTGATATATACTGTTCATCAGCTGTAGTCTACCATCCAGACTGATATATACTGTTCATCAGCTGTAGTCTACCATCCAGACTGATATATACTGTTCATCAGCTGTAGTCTACCATCCAGACTGATATATACTGTTCATCAGCTGTAGTCTACCATCCAGACTGATATATACTGTTCATCAGCTGTAGTCTACAATCCAGACTGATATATACTGTTCATCCGCTGTAGTCTACCATCCAGACTGATATATACTGTTCATCAGCTGTAGCCTACCATCCAGACTGATATATACTGTTCATCAGCTGTAGTCTACCATCCAGACTGATATATACTGTTCATCCGCTGTAGTCTACCATCCAGACTGATATATACTGTTCATCCGCTGTAGTCTACCATCCAGACTACGATATACTGTTCATCAGCTGTAGTCTACCATCCAGACTGATATATAATGTTCATCCGCTGTAGTCTACCATCCAGGCTGATATATACTGTTCATCCGCTGTAGTCTACCATCCAGGCTGATATATACTGTTCATCCGCTGTAGTCTACCATCCAGACTACGATATACTGTTCATCCGCTGTAGTCTACCATCCAGCCTGATATATACTGTTCATCCGCTGTAGTCTACCATCCAGACTACGATATACTGTTCATCCGCTGTAGTCTACCATCCAGACTACGATATACTGTTCATCCGCTGTAGTCTACCATCCAGACTACGATATACTGTTCATCCGCTGTAGTCTACCATCCAGACTGATATATACTGTTCATCAGCTGTAGTCTACCATCCAGACTACGATATACTGTTCATCCGCTGTAGTCTACCATCCAGACTGATATATACTGTTCATCTGCTGTAGTCTACCATCCAGACTGATATATACTGTTCATCAGCTGTAGTCTACCATCCAGACTGATATATACTGTTCATCAGCTGTAGTCTACCATCCAGACTGATATAGACTGTTCATCAGCTGTAGTCTACCATCCAGACTGATATATACTGTTCATCCGCTGTAGTCTACCATCCAGACTGATATATACTGTTCATCCGCTGTAGTCTACCATCCAGACTGATATATACTGTTCATCAGCTGTAGTCTACCATCCAGGCTGATATATACTGTTCATCAGCTGTAGTCTACCATCCAGACTACGATATACTGTTCATCCGCTGTAGTCTACCATCCAGACTGATATATACTGTTCATCAGCTGTAGTCTACCATCCAGACTGATATATACTGTTCATCAGCTGTAGTCTACCATCCAGACTGATATATACTGTTCATCAGCTGTAGTCTACCATCCAGACTACGATATACTGTTCATCAGCTGTAGTCTACCATCCAGACTGATATATACTGTTCATCAGCTGTAGTCTACCATCCAGACTGATATATACTGTTCATCAGCTGTAGTCTACCATCCAGACTGATATATACTGTTCATCAGCTGTAGTCTACCATCCAGACTAATATAGACTGTTCATCAGCTATAGTCTACCATCCAGACTGATATATACTGTTCATCAGCTGTAGTCTACCATCCAGACTGATATATACTGTTCATCAGCTGTAGTCTACCATCCAGACTGATATATACTGTTCATCAGCTGTAGTCTACCATCCAGACTGATATATACTGTTCATCAGCTGTAGTCTACCATCCAGACTGATATAGACTGTTCATCAGCTGTAGTCTACCATCCAGACTGATATATACTGTTCATCCGCTGTAGTCTACCATCCAGGCTGATATATACTGTTCATCAGCTGTAGTCTACCATCCAGACTGATATATACTGTTCATCAGCTGTAGTGTACCATCCAGACTGATATATACTGTTCATCAGCTGTAGTCTACCATCCAGACTGATATATACTGTTCATCAGCTGTAGTCTACCATCCAGACTGATATATACTGTTCATCAGCTGTAGTCTACCATCCAGACTGATATATACTGTTCATCAGCTGTAGTCTACCATCCAGACTGATATATACTGTTCATCAGCTGTAGTCTACCATCCAGACTGATATATACTGTTCATCAGCTGTAGTCTACCATCCAGACTGATATATACTGTTCATCCGCTGTAGTCTACCATCCAGACTGATATATACTGTTCATCCGCTGTAGTCTACCATCCAGACTGATATATACTGTTCATCCGCTGTAGTCTACCATCCAGACTACGATATACTGTTCATCAGCTGTAGTCTACCATCCAGACTGATATATACTGTTCATCCGCTGTAGTCTACCATCCAGACTGATATATACTGTTCATCCGCTGTAGTCTACCATCCAGACTGATATATACTGTTCATCCGCTGTAGTCTACCATCCAGGCTGATAATACTGTTCATCAACTGTAGTCTACCATCCAGACTACGATATACTGTTCATCAGCTGTAGTCTACCATCCAGACTGATATATACTGTTCATCCGCTGTAGTCTACCATCCAGACTGATATATACTGTTCATCCGCTGTAGTCTACCATCCAGACTGATATATACTGTTCATCCGCTGTAGTCTACCATCCAGACTGATATATACTGTTCATCAGCTGTAGTCTACCATCCAGGCTGATATATACTGTTCATCAGCTGTAGTCTACCATCCAGACTGATATATACTGTTCATCAGCTGTAGTCTACCATCCAGACTGATATATATTGTTCATCAGCTGTAGTCTACCATCCAGACTACGATATACTGTTCATCAGCTGTAGTCTACCATCCAGACTGATATATACTGTTCATCAGCTGTAGTCTACCATCCAGACTGATATATACTGTTCATCAGCTGTAGTCTACCATCCAGACTACGATATACTGTTCATCAGCTGTAGTCTACCATCCAGACTGATATAGACTGTTCATCCGCTGTAGTCTACCATCCAGACTACGATATACTGTTCATCCGCTGTAGTCTACCATCCAGGCTGATAATACTGTTCATCAACTGTAGTCTACCATCCAGACTACGATATACTGTTCATCAGCTGTAGTCTACCATCCAGACTGATATATACTGTTCATCCGCTGTAGTCTACCATCCAGACTGATATATACTGTTCATCCGCTGTAGTCTACCATCCAGACTGATATATACTGTTCATCCGCTGTAGTCTACCATCCAGACTGATATATACTGTTCATCAGCTGTAGTCTACCATCCAGGCTGATATATACTGTTCATCAGCTGTAGTCTACCATCCAGACTGATATATACTGTTCATCAGCTGTAGTCTACCATCCAGACTGATATATATTGTTCATCAGCTGTAGTCTACCATCCAGACTACGATATACTGTTCATCAGCTGTAGTCTACCATCCAGACTGATATATACTGTTCATCAGCTGTAGTCTACCATCCAGACTGATATATACTGTTCATCAGCTGTAGTCTACCATCCAGACTACGATATACTGTTCATCAGCTGTAGTCTACCATCCAGACTGATATAGACTGTTCATCAGCTGTAGTGTACCATCCAGACTGATATATACTGTTCATCAGCTGTAGTCTACCATCCAGGCTGATATATACTGTTCATCAGCTGTAGTCTACCATCCAGACTGATATATACTGTTCATCAGCTGTAGTCTACCATCCAGGCTGATATATACTGTTCATCAGCTGTAGTCTACCATCCAGACTGATATATACTGTTCATCAGCTGTAGTCTACCATCCAGACTGATATATATACTGTTCATCCGCTGTAGTCTACCATCCAGACTGATATATACTGTTCATCAGCTGTAGTCTACCATCCAGACTGATATATACTGTTCATCAGCTGTAGTCTACCATCCAGACTACGATATACTGTTCATCAGCTGTAGTCTACCATCCAGACTGATATAGACTGTTCATCCGCTGTAGTCTACCATCCAGACTACGATATACTGTTCATCCGCTGTAGTCTACCATCCAGACTGATATATACTGTTCATCAGCTGTAGTCTACCATCCAGGCTGATATATACTGTTCATCAGCTGTAGTCTACCATCTAGACTGATATATACTGTTCATCAGCTGTAGTCTACCATCCAGACTACGATATACTGTTCATCCGCTGTAGTCTACCATCCAGACTGATATATACTGTTCATCAGCTGTAGTCTACCATCCAGACTGATATATACTGTTCATCAGCTGTAGTCTACCATCCAGACTGATATATACTGTTCATCCGCTGTAGTCTACCATCCAGACTGATATATACTGTTCATCCGCTGTAGTCTACCATCCAGGCTGATATATACTGTTCATCCGCTGTAGTCTACCATCCAGACTGATATATACTGTTCATCCGCTGTAGTCTTTCATCCAGACTGATATATACTGTTCATCAACTGTAGTCTACCATCCAGACTGATATATACTGTTCATCAGCTGTAGTCTACCATCCAGACTGATATATACTGTTCATCAGCTGTAGTCTACCATCCAGACAGATATATACTGTTCATCAGCTGTAGTCTACCATCCAGACTACGATATACTGTTCATCAGCTGTAGTCTACCATCCAGACTGATATAGACTGTTCATCCGCTGTAGTCTACCATCCAGACTACGATATACTGTTCATCCGCTGTAGTCTACCATCCAGACTACGATATACTGTTCATCAGCTGTAGTCTACCATCCAGACTACGATATACTGTTCATCCGCTGTAGTCTACCATCCAGACTGATATATACTGTTCATCAGCTGTAGTCTACCATCCAGGCTGATATATACTGTTCATCAGCTGTAGTCTACCATCTAGACTGATATATACTGTTCATCAGCTGTAGTCTACCATTCAGACTACGATATACTGTTCATCCGCTGTAGTCTACCATCCAGACTGATATATACTGTTCATCAGCTGTAGTCTACCATCCAGGCTGATATATACTGTTCATCAGCTGTAGTCTACCATCCAGACTGATATATACTGTTCATCCGCTGTAGTCTACCATCCAGGCTGATATATACTGTTCATCAGCTGTAGTCTACCATTCAGACTACGATATACTGTTCATCCGCTGTAGTCTACCATCCAGGCTGATATATACTGTTCATCAGCTGTAGTCTACCATCCAGGCTGATATATACTGTTCATCAGCTGTAGTCTACCATCCAGACTGATATATACTGTTCATCCGCTGTAGTCTACCATCCAGGCTGATATATACTGTTCATCAGCTGTAGTCTACCATCCAGACTGATATATACTGTTCATCCGCTGTAGTCTACCATCCAGACTGATATATACTGTTCATCCGCTGTAGTCTACCATCTAGACTGATATATACTGTTCATCAGCTGTAGTCTACCATTCAGACTACGATATACTGTTCATCCGCTGTAGTCTACCATCCAGACTGATATATACTGTTCATCAGCTGTAGTCTACCATCCAGGCTGATATATACTGTTCATCAGCTGTAGTCTACCATCCAGACTGATATATACTGTTCATCCGCTGTAGTCTACCATCCAGGCTGATATATACTGTTCATCAGCTGTAGTCTACCATCCAGACTGATATATACTGTTCATCCGCTGTAGTCTACCATCCAGACTACGATATACTGTTCATCAGCTGTAGTCTACCATCCAGACTGATATATACTGTTCATCCGCTGTAGTCTACCATCCAGACTACGATATACTGTTCATCAGCTGTAGTCTACCATCCAGGCTGATATATACTGTTCATCCGCTGTAGTGTACCATCCAGACTGATATATACTGTTCATCCGCTGTAGTCTACCATCCAGACTGATATATACTGTTCATCAGCTGTAGTCTACCATCCAGACTGATATATACTGTTCATCCGCTGTAGTCTACCATCCAGACTACGATATACTGTTCATCAGCTGTAGTCTACCATCCAGGCTGATATATACTGTTCATCCGCTGTAGTGTACCATCCAGACTGATATAGACTGTTCATCCGCTGTAGTCTACCATCCAGACTACGATATACTGTTCATCAGCTGTAGTGTACCATCCAGACTGATATATACTGTTCATCCGCTGTAGTCTACCATCCAGGCTGATATATACTGTTCATCCGCTGTAGTGTACCATCCAGACTGATATATACTGTTCATCAGCTGTAGTCTACCATCCAGACTGATATATACTGTTCATCAGCTGTAGTCTACCATCCAGACTGATATATATTGTTCATCAGCTGTAGTCTACCATCCAGACTACGATATACTGTTCATCAGCTGTGGTCTACCATCCAGACTGATATAGACTGTTCATCCGCTGTAGTCTACCATCCAGACTGATATAGACTGTTCATCCGCTGTAGTCTACCATCCAGACTGATATATACTGTTCATCAGCTGTAGTCTACCATCCAGACTGATATAGACTGTTCATCCGCTGTAGTCTACCATCCAGGCTGATATATACTGTTCATCCGCTGTAGTCTACCATCCAGACTGATATATACTGTTCATCAGCTGTAGTCTACCATCTAAACTGATATATACTGTTCATCAGCTGTAGTCTACCATCCAGACTACGATATACTGTTCATCAGCTGTAGTCTACCATCCAGACTGATATATACTGTTCATCCGCTGTAGTCTACCATCCAGACTGATATATACTGTTCATCAGCTGTAGTCTACCATCCAGGCTGATATATACTGTTCATCAGCTGTAGTCTACCATCCAGACTACGATATACTGTTCATCCGCTGTAGTGTACCATCCAGGCTGATATAGACTGTTCATCAACTGTAGTCTACCATCCAGACTGATATATACTGTTCATCAGCTGTAGTCTACCATCCAGACTGATATATACTGTTCATCAGCTGTAGTCTACCATCCAGACTGATATATACTGTTCATCAGCTGTAGTCTACCATCCAGGCTGATATATACTGTTCATCCGCTGTAGTCTACCATCCAGACTGATATATACTGTTCATCAGCTGTAGTCTACCATCCAGACTACGATATACTGTTCATCAGCTGTAGTCTACCATCCAGACTGATATATACTGTTCATCCGCTGTAGTCTACCATCCAGACTGATATATACTGTTCATCAGCTGTAGTCTACCATCCAGACTGATATATACTGTTCATCAGCTGTAGTCTACCATCCAGACTGATATATACTGTTCATCCGCTGTAGTCTACCATCCAGACTACGATATACTGTTCATCAGCTGTAGTCTACCATCCAGACTGATATATACTGTTCATCAGCTGTAGTCTACCATCCAGACTGATATATACTGTTCATCCGCTGTAGTCTACCATCCAGACTGATATATACTGTTCATCAGCTGTAGTCTACCATCCAGACTACGATATACTGTTCATCCGCTGTAGTCTACCATCCAGACTGATATATACTGTTCATCAGCTGAAGTCTACCATCCAGACTGATATATACTGTTCATCAGCTGTAGTCTACCATCCAGACTGATATATACTGTTCATCCGCTGTAGTCTACCATCCAGACTGATATATACTGTTCATCAGCTGTAGTCTACCATCTAGACTGATATATACTGTTCATCAGCTGTAGTCTACCATCCAGACTACGATATACTGTTCATCAGCTGTAGTCTACCATCCAGACTGATATATACTGTTCATCCGCTGTAGTCTACCATCCAGACTGATATATACTGTTCATCAGCTGTAGTCTACCATCCAGGCTGATATATACTGTTCATCAGCTGTAGTCTACCATCCAGACTACGATATACTGTTCATCCGCTTTAGTGTACCATCCAGACTGATATAGACTGTTCATCAGCTGTAGTCTACCATCCAGACTGATATATACTGTTCATCAGCTGTAGTCTACCATCCAGACTGATATATACTGTTCATCAGCTGTAGTCTACCATCCAGACTGATATATACTGTTCATCAGCTGTAGTCTACCATCCAGGCTGATATATACTGTTCATCCGCTGTAGTCTACCATCCAGACTGATATATACTGTTCATCAGCTGTAGTCTACCATCCAGACTACGATATACTGTTCATCAGCTGTAGTCTACCATCCAGACTGATATATACTGTTCATCCGCTGTAGTCTACCATCCAGACTGATATATACTGTTCATCAGCTGTAGTCTACCATCCAGACTGATATATACTGTTCATCAGCTGTAGTCTACCATCCAGACTGATATATACTGTTCATCCGCTGTAGTCTACCATCCAGACTACGATATACTGTTCATCAGCTGTAGTCTACCATCCAGACTGATATATACTGTTCATCAGCTGTAGTCTACCATCCAGACTACGATATACTGTTCATCAGCTGTAGTCTACCATCCAGACTGATATATACTGTTCATCCGCTGTAGTCTACCATCCAGACTGATATATACTGTTCATCAGCTGTAGTCTACCATCCAGGCTGATATATACTGTTCATCAGCTGTAGTCTACCATCCAGACTACGATATACTGTTCATCCGCTGTAGTGTACCATCCAGACTGATATAGACTGTTCATCAGCTGTAGTCTACCATCCAGACTGATATATACTGTTCATCAGCTGTAGTCTACCATCCAGACTGATATATACTGTTCATCAGCTGTAGTCTACCATCCAGACTGATATATACTGTTCATCAGCTGTAGTCTACCATCCAGGCTGATATATACTGTTCATCCGCTGTAGTCTACCATCCAGACTGATATATACTGTTCATCAGCTGTAGTCTACCATCCAGACTACGATATACTGTTCATCAGCTGTAGTCTACCATCCAGACTGATATATACTGTTCATCCGCTGTAGTCTACCATCCAGACTGATATATACTGTTCATCAGCTGTAGTCTACCATCCAGACTGATATATACTGTTCATCAGCTGTAGTCTACCATCCAGACTGATATATACTGTTCATCCGCTGTAGTCTACCATCCAGACTACGATATACTGTTCATCAGCTGTAGTCTACCATCCAGACTGATATATACTGTTCATCCGCTGTAGTCTACCATCCAGACTGATATATACTGTTCATCCGCTGTAGTCTACCATCCAGACTGATATATACTGTTCATCAGCTGTAGTCTACCATCCAGACTACGATATACTGTTCATCCGCTGTAGTCTACCATCCAGACTGATATATACTGTTCATCAGCTGTAGTCTACCATCCAGACTGATATATACTGTTCATCAGCTGTAGTCTACCATCCAGACTGATATATACTGTTCATCCGCTGTAGTCTACCATCCAGACTACGATATACTGTTCATCAGCTGTAGTCTACCATCCAGACTGATATATACTGTTCATCCGCTGTAGTCTACCATCCAGACTGATATATACTGTTCATCAGCTGTAGTCTACCATCCAGGCTGATATATACTGTTCATCCGCTGTAGTCTACCATCCAGGCTGATATATACTGTTCATCCGCTGTAGTCTACCATCCAGACTACGATATACTGTTCATCCGCTGTAGTCTACCATCCAGGCTGATATATACTGTTCATCCGCTGTAGTCTACCATCCAGACTACGATATACTGTTCATCCGCTGTAGTCTACCATCCAGGCTGATATATACTGTTCATCAGCTGTAGTCTACCATCCAGACTGATATATACTGTTCATCCGCTGTAGTCTACCATCCAGACTGATATATACTGTTCATCAGCTGTAGTCTACCATCCAGGCTGATATATACTGTTCATTAGCTGTAGTGTACCATCCAGACTGATATATACTGTTCATCCGCTGTAGTCTACCATCCAGGCTGATATATACTGTTCATCAGCTGTAGTCTACCATCCAGGCTGATATATACTGTTCATCCGCTGTAGTCTACCATCCAGACTGATATATACTGTTCATCAGCTGTAGTCTACCATCTAGACTGATATATACTGTTCATCAGCTGTAGTCTACCATCCAGACTACGATATACTGTTCATCAGCTGTAGTCTACCATCCAGACTACGATATACTGTTCATCCGCTGTAGTGTACCATCCAGACTGATATAGACTGTTCATCAGCTATAGTCTACCATCCAGACTGATATATACTGTTCATCAGCTGTAGTCTACCATCCAGACTGATATATACTGTTCATCAGCTGTAGTCTACCATCCAGACTGATATATACTGTTCATCAGCTGTAGTGTACCATCCAGGCTGATATATACTGTTCATCAGCTGTAGTCTACCATCCAGGCTGATATATACTGTTCATCCGCTGTAGTCTACCATCCAGGCTGATATATACTGTTCATCCGCTGTAGTCTACCATCCAGACTGATATATACTGTTCATCCGCTGTAGTCTACCATCCAGACTGATATATACTGTTCATCAGCTGTAGTCTACCATCCAGACTGATATATACTGTTCATCAGCTGTAGTCTACCATCCAGACTGATATAGACTGTTCATCCGCTGTAGTCTACCATCCAGACTACGATATACTGTTCATCCGTTGTAGTCTACCATCCAGACTGATATATACTGTTCACCCGCTGTAGTCTACCATCCAGACTACGATATACTGTTCATCAGCTGTAGTCTACCATCCAGACTGATATATACTGTTCATCCGCTGTAGTCTACCATCCAGGCTGATATATACTGTTCATCAGCTGTAGTCTACCATCCAGACTGATATATACTGTTCATCAGCTGTAGTCTACCATCCAGACTGATATATACTGTTCATCAGCTGTAGTCTACCATCCAGACTGATATATACTGTTCATCCGCTGTAGTGTACCATCCAGACTGATATATACTGTTCATCCGCTGTAGTCTACCATCCAGGCTGATATATACTGTTCATCCGCTGTAGTCTACCATCCAGACTGATATATACTGTTCATCCGCTGTAGTCTACCATCCAGACTACGATATACTGTTCATCCGCTGTAGTCTACCATCCAGGCTGATATAGACTGTTCATCCGCTGTAGTCTACCATCCAGACTACGATATACTGTTCATCAGCTGTAGTCTACCATCCAGACTGATATATACTGTTCATCCGCTGTAGTCTACCATCCAGGCTGATATATACTGTTCATCAGCTGTAGTCTACCATCCAGACTGATATATACTGTTCATCAGCTGTAGTCTACCATCCAGACTGATATATACTGTTCATCAGCTGTAGTCTACCATCCAGACTGATATATACTGTTCATCCGCTGTAGTGTACCATCCAGACTGATATATACTGTTCATCCGCTGTAGTCTACCATCCAGGCTGATATATACTGTTCATCCGCTGTAGTCTACCATCCAGACTGATATATAGTGTTCATCCGCTGTAGTCTACCATCCAGACTACGATATACTGTTCATCCGCTGTAGTCTACCATCCAGGCTGATATAGACTGTTCATCCGCTGTAGTCTACCATCCAGACTGATATAGACTGTTCATCCGCTGTAGTCTACCATCCAGACTGATATAGACTGTTCATCAGCTGTAGTCTACCATCCAGACTGATATAGACTGTTCATCCGCTGTAGTCTACCATCCAGACTGATATATACTGTTCATCAGCTGTAGTCTACCATCCAGACTGATATATACTGTTCATCAGCTGTAGTGTACCATCAAGACTGATATAGACTGTTCATCCGCTGTAGTCTACCATCCAGACTGATATATACTGTTCATCAGCTGTAGTCTACCATCCAGGCTGATATATACTGTTCATCAGCTGTAGTCTACCATCCAGACTGATATATACTGTTCATCAGCTGTAGTCTACCATCCAGACTGATATATACTGTTCATCAGCTGTAGTCTACCATCCAGGCTGATATATACTGTTCATCCGCTGTAGTGTACCATCCAGACTGATATATACTGTTCATCAGCTGTAGTCTACCATCCAGACTGATATATACTGTTCATCAGCTGTAGTGTACCATCCAGACTGATATAGACTGTTCATCCGCTGTAGTCTACCATCCAGACTGATATATACTGTTCATCCGCTGTAGTCTACCATCCAGACTACGATATACTGTTCATCCGCTGTAGTCTACCATCCAGACTGATATATACTGTTCATCAGCTGTAGTCTACCATCCAGACTGATATATACTGTTCATCCGCTGTAGTCTACCATCCAGACTGATATATACTGTTCATCAGCTGTAGTCTACCATCCAGGCTGATATATACTGTTCATCCGCTGTAGTCTACCATCCAGACTGATATATACTGTTCATCAGCTGTAGTCTACCATCCAGACTGATATATACTGTTCATCAGCTGTAGTCTACAATCCAGACTACGATATACTGTTCATCCGCTGTAGTCTACCATCCAGGCTGATATATACTGTTCATCCGCTGTAGTCTACCATCCAGACTGATATATACTGTTCATCAGCTGTAGTCTACCATCCAGACTGATATATACTGTTCATCAGCTGTAGTCTACCATCCAGACTGATATATACTGTTCATCAGCTGTAGTCTACCATCCAGGCTGATATATACTGTTCATCCGCTGTAGTCTACCATCCAGACTGATATATACTGTTCATCAGCTGTAGTCTACCATCCAGGCTGATATATACTGTTCATCCGCTGTGGTCTACCATCCAGGCTGATATATACTGTTCATCCGCTGTAGTCTACCATCCAGACTGATATATACTGTTCATCCGCTGTAGTCTACCATCCAGACTGATATATACTGTTCATCCGCTGTAGTCTACCATCCAGGCTGATATATACTGTTCATCAGCTGTAGTCTACCATCCAGACTGATATATACTGTTCATCAGCTGTAGTCTACCATCCAGGCTGATATATACTGTTCATCAGCTGTAGTCTACCATCCAGACTCGATATATACTGTTCATCAGCTGTAGTCTACCATCCAGACTGATATATACTGTTCATCAGCTGTAGTCTACCATCCAGGCTGATATATACTGTTCATCAGCTGTAGTCTACCATCCAGGCTGATATATACTGTTCATCAGCTGTAGTCTACCATCCAGACTGATATATACTGTTCATCAGCTGTAGTCTACCATCCAGACTGATATATACTGTTCATCAGCTGTAGTCTACCATCCAGACTGATATATACTGTTCATCAGCTGTAGTCTACCATCCAGGCTGATATATACTGTTCATCTGCTGTAGTCTACCATCCAGACTGATATATACTGTTCATCAGCTGTAGTCTACCATCCAGACTGATATATACTGTTCATCAGCTGTAGTCTACCATCCAGACTGATATAGACTGTTCATCCGCTGTAGTCTACCATCCAGACTGATATATACTGTTCATCAGCTGTAGTCTACCATCCAGACTGATATATACTGTTCATCAGCTGTAGTGTACCATCCAGACTGATATAGACTGTTCATCCGCTGTAGTCTACCATCCAGACTGATATATACTGTTCATCCGCTGTAGTCTACCATCCAGACTGATATATACTGTTCATCCGCTGTAGTCTACCATCCAGGCTGATATATACTGTTCATCAGCTATAGTCTACCATCCAGACTGATATATACTGTTCATCAGCTGTAGTCTACCATCCAGGCAGATATATACTGTTCATCAGCTGTAGTGTACCATCCAGACTGATATAGACTGTTCATCCGCTGTAGTCTACCATCCAGACTGATATATACTGTTCATCAGCTGTAGTCTACCATCCAGACTGATATAGACTGTTCATCCGCTGTAGTCTACCATCCAGACTGATATATACTGTTCATCAGCTGTAGTCTACCATCCAGACTACGATATACTGTTCATCCGCTGTAGTCTACCATCCAGACTACGATATACTGTTCATCAGCTGTAGTCTACCATCCAGACTGATATATACTGTTCATCCGCTGTAGTCTACCATCCAGGCTGATATATACTGTTCATCCGCTGTAGTCTACCATCCAGACTGATATATACTGTTCATCAGCTGTAGTCTACCATCCAGACTGATATATATTGTTCATCAACTGTAGTCTACCATCCAGACTGATATAGACTGTTCATCCGCTGTAGTGTACCATCCAGACTGATATATACTGTTCATCCGCTGTAGTGTACCATCCAGACTGATATATACTGTTCATCAGCTGTAGTCTACCATCCAGACTGATATATACTGTTCATCAGCTGTAGTGTACCATCCAGACTGATATAGACTGTTCATCCGCTGTAGTCTACCATCCAGACTGATATATACTGTTCATCAGCTGTAGTCTACCATCCAGACTGATATATACTGTTCATCAGTTGTAGTCTACCATCCAGACTGATATATACTGTTCATCAGCTGTAGTCTACCATCCAGACTGATATATACTGTTCATCAGCTGTAGTCTACCATCCAGGCTGATATATACTGTTCATCCGCTGTAGTGTACCATCCAGACTGATATATACTGTTCATCAGCTGTAGTCTACCATCCAGACTGATATATACTGTTCATCAGCTGTAGTCTACCATCCAGACTACGATATACTGTTCATCAGCTGTAGTCTACCATCCAGGCTGATATATACTGTTCATCCGCTGTAGTCTACCATCCAGACTGATATATACTGTTCATCAGCTGTAGTCTACCATCCAGACTGATATATACTGTTCATCAGCTGTAGTCTACCATCCAGACTGATATATACTGTTCATCAGCTGTAGTCTACCATCCAGACTGATATAGACTGTTCATCAGCTGTAGTCTACCATCCAGACTGATATATACTGTTCATCAGCTGTAGTCCACCATCCAGGCTGATATATACTGTTCATCCGCTGTAGTCTACCATCCAGACTGATATATACTGTTCATCCGCTGTAGTCTACCATCCAGACTGATATATACTGTTCATCAGCTGTAGTCTACCATCCAGACTGATATATACTGTTCATCAGCTGTAGTCTACCATCCAGACTGATATATACTGTTCATCAGCTGTAGTCTACCATCCAGACTGATATATACTGTTCATCAGCTGTAGTCTACCATCCAGACTGATATATACTGTTCATCAGCTGTAGTCTACCATCCAGACTGATATATACTGTTCATCAGCTGTAGTCTACCATCCAGACTGATATAGACTGTTCATCAGCTGTAGTCTACCATCCAGACTGATATATACTGTTCATCAGCTGTAGTCTACCATCCAGACTGATATATACTGTTCATCAGCTGTAGTCTACCATCCAGACTGATATATACTGTTCATCCGCTGTAGTCTACCATCCAGACTGATATATACTGTTCATCCGCTGTAGTCTACCATCCAGACTGATATATACTGTTCATCAGCTGTAGTCTACCATCCAGGCTGATATATACTGTTCATCCGCTGTAGTCTACCATCCAGGCTGATATATACTGTTCATCAGCTGTAGTCTACCATCCAGACTGATATATACTGTTCATCAGCTGTAGTCTACCATCCAGACTGATATATACTGTTCATCAGCTGTAGTCTACCATCCAGACTGATATAGACTGTTCATCAGCTGTAGTCTACCATCCAGACTGATATATACTGTTCATCAGCTGTAGTCCACCATCCAGGCTGATATATACTGTTCATCCGCTGTAGTCTACCATCCAGACTGATATATACTGTTCATCCGCTGTAGTCTACCATCCAGACTGATATATACTGTTCATCAGCTGTAGTCTACCATCCAGACTGATATATACTGTTCATCAGCTGTAGTCTACCATCCAGACTGATATATACTGTTCATCAGCTGTAGTCTACCATCCAGACTGATATATACTGTTCATCAGCTGTAGTCTACCATCCAGACTGATATATACTGTTCATCCGCTGTAGTCTACCATCCAGACTGATATATACTGTTCATCAGCTGTAGTCTACCATCCAGACTGATATAGACTGTTCATCAGCTGTAGTCTACCATCCAGACTGATATATACTGTTCATCAGCTGTAGTCTACCATCCAGACTGATATATACTGTTCATCAGCTGTAGTCTACCATCCAGACTGATATATACTGTTCATCCGCTGTAGTCTACCATCCAGACTGATATATACTGTTCATCCGCTGTAGTCTACCATCCAGACTGATATATACTGTTCATCAGCTGTAGTCTACCATCCAGGCTGATATATACTGTTCATCCGCTGTAGTCTACCATCCAGGCTGATATATACTGTTCATCAGCTGTAGTCTACCATCCAGACTGATATATACTGTTCATCAGCTGTAGTCTACCATCCAGACTGATATATACTGTTCATCAGCTGTAGTCTACCATCCAGACTGATATAGACTGTTCATCAGCTGTAGTCTACCATCCAGGCTGATATATACTGTTCATCCGCTGTAGTCTACCATCCAGGCTGATATATACTGTTCATCAGCTGTAGTCTACCATCCAGACTGATATATACTGTTCATCAGCTGTAGTCTACCATCCAGACTGATATATACTGTTCATCAGCTGTAGTCTACCATCCAGACTGATATATACTGTTCATCAGCTGTAGTCTACCATCCAGGCTGATATATACTGTTCATCCGCTGTAGTCTACCATCCAGACTGATATATACTGTTCATCAGCTGTAGTCTACCATCCAGACTGATATATACTGTTCATCAGCTGTAGTCTACCATCCAGACTGATATATACTGTTCATCAGCTGTAGTCTACCATCCAGACTGATATATACTGTTCATCAGCTGTAGTCTACCATCCAGGTTGATATATACTGTTCATCAGCTGTAGTGTACCATCCAGACTGATATATACTGTTCATCAGCTGTAGTCTACCATCCAGACTGATATATACTGTTCATCAGCTGTAGTCTACCATCCAGACTGATATATACTGTTCATCAGCTGTAGTCTACCATCCAGACTGATATATACTGTTCATCAGCTGTAGTCTACCATCCAGACTACGATATACTGTTCATCCGCTGTAGTCTACCATCCAGGCTGATATATACTGTTCATCCGCTGTAGTCTACCATCCAGACTGATATATACTGTTCATCAGCTGTAGTCTACCATCCAGGCTTATATATACTGTTCATCCGCTGTAGTCTACCATCCAGACTGATATATACTGTTCATCAGCTGTAGTCTACCATCCAGACTGATATATACTGTTCATCCGCTGTAGTCTACCATCCAGGCTGATATATACTGTTCATCAGCTGTAGTCTACCATCCAGACTGATATATACTGTTCATCAGCTGTAGTCTACCATCCAGGCTGATATATACTGTTCATCCGCTGTAGTGTACCATCCAGACTGATATATACTGTTCATCAGCTGTAGTCTACCATCCAGACTGATATAGACTGTTCATCCGCTGTAGTCTACCATCCAGGCTGATATATACTGTTCATCAGCTGTAGTCTACCATCCAGGCTGATATATACTGTTCATCCGAAGTAGTCTACCATCCAGACTGATATATACTGTTCATCAGCTGTAGTCTACCATCCAGACTGATATATACTGTTCATCAGCTGTAGTCTACCATCCAGACTGATATATACTGTTCATCAGCTGTAGTCTACCATCCAGACTGATATATACTGTTCATCAGCTGTAGTCTACCATCCAGACTGATATATACTGTTCATCAGCTGTAGTCTACCATCCAGGCTGATATATACTGTTCATCCGCTGTAGTCTACCATCCAGACTGATATATACTGTTCATCAGCTGTAGTCTACCATCCAGGCTGATATATACTGTTCATCCGCTGTAGTCTACCATCCAGGCTGATATATACTGTTCATCAGCTGTAGTCTACCATCCAGACTGATATATACTGTTCATCAGCTGTAGTCTACCATCCAGACTGATATATACTGTTCATCAGCTGTAGTCTACCATCCAGACTGATATATACTGTTCATCCGCTGTAGTCTACCATCCAGACTGATATATACTGTTCATCAGCTGTAGTCTACCATCCAGACTGATATAGACTGTTCATCCGCTGTAGTCTACCATCCAGACTGATATATACTGTTCATCCGCTGTAGTCTACCATCCAGACTGATATATACTGTTCATCCGCTGTAGTCTACCATCCAGGCTGATATATACTGTTCATCAGCTATAGTCTACCATCCAGACTGATATATACTGTTCATCAGCTGTAGTCTACCATCCAGGCTGATATATACTGTTCATCAGCTGTAGTGTACCATCCAGACTGATATAGACTGTTCATCCGCTGTAGTCTACCATCCAGACTGATATATACTGTTCATCAGCTGTAGTCTACCATCCAGACTGATATAGACTGTTCATCCGCTGTAGTCTACCATCCAGACTGATATATACTGTTCATCAGCTGTAGTCTACCATCCAGACTACGATATACTGTTCATCCGCTGTAGTCTACCATCCAGACTACGATATACTGTTCATCAGCTGTAGTCTACCATCCAGACTGATATATACTGTTCATCCGCTGTAGTCTACCATCCAGGCTGATATATACTGTTCATCCGCTGTAGTCTACCATCCAGACTGATATATACTGTTCATCAGCTGTAGTCTACCATCCAGATTGATATATACTGTTCATCAACTGTAGTCTACCATCCAGACTGATATAGACTGTTCATCCGCTGTAGTCTACCATCCAGACTGATATATACTGTTCATCCGCTGTAGTGTACCATCCAGACTGATATATACTGTTCATCAGCTGTAGTCTACCATCCAGGCTGATATATACTGTTCATCAGCTGTAGTCTACCATCCAGACTGATATATACTGTTCATCAGCTGTAGTGTACCATCCAGACTGATATAGACTGTTCATCCGCTGTAGTCTACCATCCAGACTGATATATACTGTTCATCAGCTGTAGTCTACCATCCAGACTGATATATACTGTTCATCAGCTGTAGTCTACCATCCAGACTGATATATACTGTTCATCAGCTGTAGTCTACCATCCAGACTGATATATACTGTTCATCAGCTGTAGTCTACCATCCAGACTGATATATACTGTTCATCAGCTGTAGTCTACCATCCAGACTGATATATACTGTTCATAAGCTGTAGTCTACCATCCAGACTGATATATACTGTTCATCCGCTGTAGTCTACCATCCAGACTGATATATACTGTTCATCAGCTGTAGTCTACCATCCAGGCTGATATATACTGTTCATCCGCTGTAGTCTACCATCCAGACTGATATATACTGTTCATCAGCTGTAGTCTACCATCCAGACTGATATATACTGTTCATCCGCTGTAGTCTACCATCCAGGCTGATATATACTGTTCATCCGCTGTAGTCTACCATCCAGACTGATATATACTGTTCATCCGCTGTAGTCTACCATCCAGGCTGATATATACTGTTCATCAGCTGTAGTCTACCATCCAGACTGATATATACTGTTCTTCAGCTGTAGTCTACCATCCAGGCTGATATATACTGTTCATCAGCTGTAGTCTACCATCCAGACTGATATATACTGTTCATCCGCTGTAGTCTACCATCCAGACTACGATATACTGTTCATCCGCTGTAGTCTACCATCCAGACTGATATATACTGTTCATCAGCTGTAGTCTACCATCCAGACTGATATATACTGTTCATCAGCTGTAGTCTACCATCCAGACTGATATATACTGTTCATCCGCTGTAGTCTACCATCCAGGCTGATATATACTGTTCATCAGCTGTAGTCTACCATCCAGACTGATATATACTGTTCATCAGCTGTAGTCTACCATCCAGGCTGATATATACTGTTCATCAGCTGTAGTCTACCATCCAGACTGATATATACTGTTCATCAGCTGTAGTCTACCATCCAGACGGATATATACTGTTCATCAGCTGTAGTCTACCATCCAGGCTGATATATACTGTTCATCCGCTGTAGTCTACCATCCAGACTGATATATACTGTTCATCAGCTGTAGTCTACCATCCAGACTGATATATACTGTTCATCAGCTGTAGTCTACCATCCAGACTGATATATACTGTTCATCAGCTGTAGTCTACCATCCAGACTGATATATACTGTTCATCAGCTGTAGTCTACCATCCAGGCTGATATATACTGTTCTTCAGCTGTAGTGTACCATCCAGACTGATATATACTGTTCATCAGCTGTAGTCTACCATCCAGACTGATATATACTGTTCATCAGCTGTAGTCTACCATCAGACTACGATATACTGTTCATCCGCTGTAGTCTACCATCCAGGCTGATATATACTGTTCATCAGCTGTAGTCTACCATCCAGGCTGATATATACTGTTCATCCGCTGTAGTCTACCATCCAGACTGATATATACTGTTCATCCGCTGTAGTCTACCATCCAGACTGATATATACTGTTCATCCGCTGTAGTCTACCATCCAGACTGATATATACTGTTCATCAGCTGTAGTCTACCATCCAGACTGATATATACTGTTCATCAGCTGTAGTCTACCATCCAGACTGATATATACTGTTAATCCGCTGTAGTCTACCATCCAGACTGATATATACTGTTCATCAGCTGTAGTCTACCATCCAGACTGATATATACTGTTCATCAGCTGTAGTCTACCATCCAGACTGATATATACTGTTCATCAGCTGTAGTCTACCATCCAGGCTGATATATACTGTTCATCCGCTGTAGTCTACCATCCAGACTGATATAAACTGTTCATCAGCTGTAGTCTACCATCCAGACTGATATATACTGTTCATCAGCTGTAGTCTACCATCCAGGCTGATATATACTGTTCATCCGCTGTAGTCTACCATCCAGACTACGATATACTGTTCATCCGCTGTAGTCTACCATCCAGACTGATATAGACTGTTCATCCGCTGTAGTCTACCATCCAGGCTGATATATACTGTTCATCCGCTGTAGTCTACCATCCAGACTGATATAGACTGTTCATCCGCTGTAGTCTACCATCCAGACTGATATATACTGTTCATCCGCTGTAGTCTACCATCCAGGCTGATATATACTGTTCATCCGCTGTAGTCTACCATCCAGACTACGATATACTGTTCATCCGCTGTAGTCTACCATCCAGACTGATATAGACTGTTCATCCGCTGTAGTCTACCATCCAGGCTGATATATACTGTTCATCCGCTGTAGTCTACCATCCAGACTGATATAGACTGTTCATCCGCTGTAGTCTACCATCCAGACTGATATATACTGTTCATCCGCTGTAGTCTACCATCCAGACTGATATATACTGTTCATCCGCTGTAGTCTACCATCCAGACTGATATATACTGTTCATCAGCTGTAGTCTACCATCCAAGCTGATATATACTGTTCATCCGCTGTAGTCTACCATCCAGACTGATATATACTGTTCATCAGCTGTAGTCTACCATCCAGACTACGATATACTGTTCATCCGCTGTAGTCTACCATCCAGACTACGATATACTGTTCATCAGCTGTAGTCTACCATCCAGACTGATATATACTGTTCATCCGCTGTAGTCTACCATCCAGACTGATATATACTGTTCATCCGCTGTAGTCTACCATCCAGGCTGATATATACTGTTCATCAGCTGTAGTCTACCATCCAGACTGATATATACTGTTCATCTGCTGTAGTCTACCATCCAGACTGATATAGACTGTTCATCCGCTGTAGTCTACCATCCAGGCTGATATATACTGTTCATCAGCTGTAGTCTACCATCCAGGCTGATATATACTGTTCATCAGCTGTAGTCTACCATCCAGGCTGATATATACTGTTCATCAGCTTTAGTCTACCATCCAGACTGATATATACTGTTCATCAGCTGTAGTCTACCATCCAGGCTGATATATACTGTTCATCAGCTGTAGTTTACCATCCAGGCTGATATATACTGTTCATCAGCTGTAGTCTACCATCCAGGCTGATATATACTGTTCATCAGCTGTAGTCTACCATCCAGACTGATATATACTGTACATCAGCTGTAGTCTACCATCCAGGCTGATATATACTGTTCATCAGCTGTAGTCTACCATCCAGACTGATATAGACTGTTCATCCGCTGTAGTCTACCATCCAGACTGATATATACTGTTCATCAGCTGTAGTCTACCATCCAGACTGATATATACTGTTCATCCGCTGTAGTCTACCATCCAGACTGATATATACTGTTCATCAGCTGTAGTCTACCATCCAGACTACGATATACTGTTCATCCGCTGTAGTCTCCAATCCAGACTACGATATACTGTTCATCAGCTGTAGTCTACCATCCAGACTGATATATACTGTTCATCCGCTGTAGTCTACCATCCAGACTGATATATACTGTTCATCCGCTGTAGTCTACCATCCAGGCTGATATATACTGTTCATCAGCTGTAGTCTACCATCCAGACTGATATATACTGTTCATCTGCTGTAGTCTACCATCCAGACTGATATAGACTGTTCATCCGCTGTAGTCTACCATCCAGGCTGATATATACTGTTCATCAGCTGTAGTCTACCATCCAGGCTGATATATACTGTTCATCAGCTGTAGTCTACCATCCAGGCTGATATATACTGTTCATCAGCTGTAGTCTACCATCCAGACTGATATATACTGTTCATCAGCTGTAGTCTACCATCCAGGCTGATATATACTGTTCATCAGCTGTAGTTTACCATCCAGGCTGATATATACTGTTCATCAGCTGTAGTCTACCATCCAGGCTGATATATACTGTTCATCAGCTGTAGTCTACCATCCAGACTGATATATACTGTTCATCAGCTGTAGTCTACCATCCAGGCTGATATATACTGTTCATCAGCTGTAGTCTACCATCCAGGCTGATATATACTGTTCATCAGCTGTAATCTACCATCCAGGCTGATATATACTGTTCATCAGCTGTAGTCTACCATCCAGGCTGATATATACTGTTCATCAGCTGTAGTCTACCATCCAGGCTGATATATACTGTTCATCAGCTGTAGTCTACCATCCAGGCTGATATATACTGTTCATCAGCTGTAATCTACCATCCAGGCTGATATATACTGTTCATCAGCTGTAGTCTACCATCCAGGCTGATATAAACTGTTCATCAGCTGTAGTCTACCATCCAGACTGATATATACTGTTCATCCGCTGTAGTCTACCATCCAGGCTGATATATACTGTTCATCAGCTGTAGTCTACCATCCAGACTGATATATACTGTTCGTCAGCTGTAGTCTACCATCCAGACTGATATATACTGTTCATCAGCTGTAGTCTACCATCCAGGCTGATATATACTGTTCATCAGCTGTAGTCTACCATCCAGACTGATATATACTGTTCATCAGCTGTAGTCTACCATCCAGACTGATATATACTGTTCATCAGCTGTAGTCTACCATCCAGACTGATATATACTGTTCATCAGCTGTAGTCTACCATCCAGGCTGATATATACTGTTCATCAGCTGTAGTCTACCATCCAGGCTGATATATACTGTTCATCAGCTGTAGTCTACCATCCAGGCTGATATATACTGTTCATCAGCTGTAGTCTACCATCCAGACTGATATATACTGTTCATCAGCTGTAGTCTACGATCCAGACTGATATATACTGTTCGTCAGCTGTAGTCTACAATCCAGACTGATATATACTGTTCATCAGCTGTAGTCTACCATCCAGACTGATATATACTGTTCGTCAGCTGTAGTCTACCATCCAGACTGATATATACTGTTCATCAGCTGTAGTCTACCATCCAGGCTGATATATACTGTTCATCAGCTGTAGTCTACCATCCAGGCTGATATATACTGTTCATCAGCTGTAGTCTACCATCCAGACTATGATATACTGTTCATCCGCTGTAGTTTACCATCCAGGCTGATATATACTGTTCATCCGCTGTAGTCTACCATCCAGACTGATATATACTGTTCATCAGCTGTAGTCTACCATCCAGACTGATATATACTGTTCATCAGCTGTAGTCTACCATCCAGACTGATATATACTGTTCATCCGCTGTAGTCTACCATCCAGACTGATATATACTGTTCATCCGCTGTAGTCTACCATCCAGACTGATATATACTGTTCATCAGCTGTAGTCTACCATCCAGACTACGATATACTGTTCATCAGCTGTAGTCTACCATCCAGACTACGATATACTGTTCATCAGCTGTAGTCTACCATCCAGACTGATATATACTGTTCATCAGCTGTAGTCTACCATCCAGACTACGATATACTGTTCATCAGCTGTAGTCTACCATCCAGGCTGATATATACTGTTCATCAGCTGTAGTCTACCATCCAGGCTGATATATACTGTTCATCAGCTGTAGTCTACCATCCAGACTGATATATACTGTTCATCAGCTGTAGTCTACCATCCAGACTGATATATACTGTTCATCAGCTGTAGTCTACCATCCAGACTGATATATACTGTTCATCAGCTGTAGTCTACCATCCAGACTGATATATACTGTTCATCCGCTGTAGTCTACCATCCAGGCTGATATATACTGTTCATCAGCTGTAGTCTACCATCCAGACTGATATATACTGTTCATCAGCTGTAGTCTACCATCCAGGCTGATATATACTGTTCATCCGCTGTAGTGTACCATCCAGACTGATATATACTGTTCATCAGCTGTAGTCTACCATCCAGACTGATATAGACTGTTCATCCGCTGTAGTCTACCATCCAGGCTGATATATACTGTTCATCAGCTGTAGTCTACCATCCAGGCTGATATATACTGTTCATCCGCTGTAGTCTACCATCCAGACTGATATATACTGTTCATCAGCTGTAGTCTACCATCCAGACTGATATATACTGTTCATCAGCTGTAGTCTACCATCCAGGCTGATATATACTGTTCATCCGCTGTAGTCTACCATCCAGACTGATATATACTGTTCATCAGCTGTAGTCTACCATCCAGACTGATATATACTGTTCATCAGCTGTAGTCTACCATCCAGGCTGATATATACTGTTCATCCGCTGTAGTCTACCATCCAGACTGATATATACTGTTCATCAGCTGTAGTCTACCATCCAGGCTGATATATACTGTTCATCCGCTGTAGTCTACCATCCAGGCTGATATATACTGTTCATCAGCTGTGGTCTACCATCCAGACTGATATATACTGTTCATCAGCTGTAGTCTACCATCCAGACTGATATATACTGTTCATCAGCTGTAGTCTACCATCCAGACTGATATATACTGTTCATCCGCTGTAGTCTACCATCCAGACTGATATATACTGTTCATCAGCTGTAGTCTACCATCCAGACTGATATATACTGTTCATCAGCTGTAGTCTACCATCCAGGCTGATATATACTGTTCATCCGCTGTAGTCTACCATCCAGACTGAATATACTGTTCATCAGCTGTAGTCTACCATCCAGACTGATATATACTGTTCATCAGCTGTAGTCTACCATCCAGACTGATATAGACTGTTCATCCGCTGTAGTCTACCATCCAGACTGATATATACTGTTCATCAGCTGTAGTCTACCATCCAGACTGATATATACTGTTCATCAGCTGTAGTGTACCATCCAGACTGATATAGACTGTTCATCCGCTGTAGTCTACCATCCAGACTGATATATACTGTTCATCCGCTGTAGTCTACCATCCAGACTGATATATACTGTTCATCCGCTGTAGTCTACCATCCAGGCTGATATATACTGTTCATCAGCTATAGTCTACCATCCAGACTGATATATACTGTTCATCAGCTGTAGTCTACCATCCAGGCTGATATATACTGTTCATCAGCTGTAGTGTACCATCCAGACTGATATAGACTGTTCATCCGCTGTAGTCTACCATCCAGACTGATATATACTGTTCATCAGCTGTAGTCTACCATCCAGACTGATATAGACTGTTCATCCGCTGTAGTCTACCATCCAGACTGATATATACTGTTCATCAGCTGTAGTCTACCATCCAGACTACGATATACTGTTCATCCGCTGTAGTCTACCATCCAGACTACGATATACTGTTCATCAGCTGTAGTCTACCATCCAGACTGATATATACTGTTCATCCGCTGTAGTCTACCATCCAGGCTGATATATACTGTTCATCCGCTGTAGTCTACCATCCAGACTGATATATACTGTTCATCAGCTGTAGTCTACCATCCAGACTGATATATACTGTTCATCAACTGTAGTCTACCATCCAGACTGATATAGACTGTTCATCCGCTGTAGTCTACCATCCAGACTGATATATACTGTTCATCCGCTGTAGTGTACCATCCAGACTGATATATACTGTTCATCAGCTGTAGTCTACCATCCAGGCTGATATATACTGTTCATCAGCTGTAGTCTACCATCCAGACTGATATATACTGTTCATCAGCTGTAGTGTACCATCCAGACTGATATAGACTGTTCATCCGCTGTAGTCTACCATCCAGACTGATATATACTGTTCATCAGCTGTAGTCTACCATCCAGACTGATATATACTGTTCATCAGCTGTAGTCTACCATCCAGACTGATATACACTGTTCATCAGCTGTAGTCTACCATCCAGACTGATATATACTGTTCATCAGCTGTAGTCTACCATCCAGGCTGATATATACTGTTCATCCGCTGTAGTCTACCATCCAGACTACGATATACTGTTCATCAGCTGTAGTCTACCATCCAGGCTGATATATACTGTTCATCCGCTGTAGTCTACCATCCAGGCTGATATATACTGTTCATCAGCTGTAGTCTACCATCCAGACTGATATATACTGTTCATCAGCTGTAGTCTACCATCCAGACTGATATAGACTGTTCATCAGCTGTAGTCTACCATCCAGGCTGATATATACTGTTCATCCGCTGTAGTCTACCATCCAGGCTGATATATACTGTTCATCAGCTGTAGTCTACCATCCAGACTGATATATACTGTTCATCAGCTGTAGTCTACCATCCAGACTGATATATACTGTTCATCAGCTGTAGTCTACCATCCAGGCTGATATATACTGTTCATCCGCTGTAGTCTACCATCCAGACTGATATATACTGTTCATCAGCTGTAGTCTACCATCCAGACTGATATATACTGTTCATCAGCTGTAGTCTACCATCCAGACTGATATATACTGTTCATCAGCTGTAGTCTACCATCCAGACTGATATATACTGTTCATCAGCTGTAGTCTACCATCCAGGCTGATATATACTGTTCTTCAGCTGTAGTCTACCATCCAGACTGATATATACTGTTCATCAGCTGTAGTCTACCATCCAGACTGATATATACTGTTCATCAGCTGTAGTCTACCATCAGACTACGATATACTGTTCATCCGCTGTAGTCTACCATCCAGGCTGATATATACTGTTCATCAGCTGTAGTCTACCATCCAGGCTGATATATACTGTTCATCCGCTGTAGTCTACCATCCAGACTGATATATACTGTTCATCCGCTGTAGTCTACCATCCAGACTGATATATACTGTTCATCCGCTGTAGTCTACCATCCAGACTGATATATACTGTTCATCAGCTGTAGTCTACAATCCAGACTGATATATACTGTTCATCAGCTGTAGTCTACCATCCAGACTGATATATACTGTTCATCCGCTGTAGTCTACCATCCAGACTGATATATACTGTTCATCAGCTGTAGTCTACCATCCAGACTGATATATACTGTTCATCAGCTGTAGTCTACCATCCAGACTGATATATACTGTTCATCAGCTGTAGTCTACCATCCAGGCTGATATATACTGTTCATCCGCTGTAGTCTACCATCCAGACTGATATATACTGTTCATCAGCTGTAGTCTACCATCCAGACTGATATATACTGTTCATCAGCTGTAGTCTACCATCCAGGCTGATATATACTGTTCATCCGCTGTAGTCTACCATCCAGACTACGATATACTGTTCATCTGCTGTAGTCTACCATCCAGACTGATATAGACTGTTCATCCGCTGTAGTCTACCATCCAGGCTGATATATACTGTTCATCCGCTGTAGTCTACCATCCAGACTGATATAGACTGTTCATCCGCTGTAGTCTACCATCCAGACTGATATATACTGTTCATCCGCTGTAGTCTACCATCCAGGCTGATATATACTGTTCATCCGCTGTAGTCTACCATCCAGACTACGATATACTGTTCATCCGCTGTAGTCTACCATCCAGACTGATATAGACTGTTCATCCGCTGTAGTCTACCATCCAGGCTGATATATACTGTTCATCCGCTGTAGTCTACCATCCAGACTGATATAGACTGTTCATCCGCTGTAGTCTACCATCCAGACTGATATATACTGTTCATCCGCTGTAGTCTACCATCCAGACTGATATATACTGTTCATCCGCTGTAGTCTACCATCCAGACTGATATATACTGTTCATCAGCTGTAGTCTACCATCCAGGCTGATATATACTGTTCATCCGCTGTAGTCTACCATCCAGACTGATATATACTGTTCATCAGCTGTAGTCTACCATCCAGACTACGATATACTGTTCATCCGCTGTAGTCTACCATCCAGACTACGATATACTGTTCATCAGCTGTAGTCTACCATCCAGGCTGATATATACTGTTCATCCGCTGTAGTCTACCATCCAGACTGATATATACTGTTCATCCGCTGTAGTCTACCATCCAGGCTGATATATACTGTTCATCAGCTGTAGTCTACCATCCAGACTGATATATACTGTTCATCTGCTGTAGTCTACCATCCAGACTGATATAGACTGTTCATCCGCTGTAGTCTACCATCCAGGCTGATATATACTGTTCATCAGCTGTAGTCTACCATCCAGGCTGATATATACTGTTCATCAGCTGTAGTCTACCATCCAGGCTGATATATACTGTTCATCAGCTGTAGTCTACCATCCAGACTGATATATACTGTTCATCAGCTGTAGTCTACCATCCAGGCTGATATATACTGTTCATCAGCTGTAGTTTACCATCCAGGCTGATATATACTGTTCATCAGCTGTAGTCTACCATCCAGGCTGATATATACTGTTCATCAGCTGTAGTCTACCATCCAGACTGATATATACTGTACATCAGCTGTAGTCTACCATCCAGGCTGATATATACTGTTCATCAGCTGTAGTCTACCATCCAGACTGATATAGACTGTTCATCCGCTGTAGTCTACCATCCAGACTGATATATACTGTTCATCAGCTGTAGTCTACCATCCAGACTGATATATACTGTTCATCCGCTGTAGTCTACCATCCAGACTGATATATACTGTTCATCAGCTGTAGTCTACCATCCAGACTACGACATACTGTTCATCCGCTGTAGTCTCCAATCCAGACTACGATATACTGTTCATCAGCTGTAGTCTACCATCCAGACTGATATATACTGTTCATCCGCTGTAGTCTACCATCCAGACTGATATATACTGTTCATCCGCTGTAGTCTACCATCCAGGCTGATATATACTGTTCATCAGCTGTAGTCTACCATCCAGACTGATATATACTGTTCATCTGCTGTAGTCTACCATCCAGACTGATATAGACTGTTCATCCGCTGTAGTCTACCATCCAGGCTGATATATACTGTTCATCAGCTGTAGTCTACCATCCAGGCTGATATATACTGTTCATCAGCTGTAGTCTACCATCCAGGCTGATATATACTGTTCATCAGCTGTAGTCTACCATCCAGACTGATATATACTGTTCATCAGCTGTAGTCTACCATCCAGGCTGATATATACTGTTCATCAGCTGTAGTTTACCATCCAGGCTGATATATACTGTTCATCAGCTGTAGTCTACCATCCAGGCTGATATATACTGTTCATCAGCTGTAGTCTACCATCCAGACTGATATATACTGTTCATCAGCTGTAGTCTACCATCCAGGCTGATATATACTGTTCATCAGCTGTAGTCTACCATCCAGGCTGATATATACTGTTCATCAGCTGTAGTCTACCATCCAGGCTGATATATACTGTTCATCAGCTGTAGTCTACCATCCAGGCTGATATATACTGTTCATCAGCTGTAGTCTACCATCCAGGCTGATATATACTGTTCATCAGCTGTAGTCTACCATCCAGGCTGATATATACTGTTCATCAGCTGTAGTCTACCATCCAGGCTGATATATACTGTTCATCAGCTGAGGTCTACCATCCAGGCTGATATAAACTGTTCATCAGCTGTAGTCTACCATCCAGACTGATATATACTGTTCATCCGCTGTAGTCTACCATCCAGGCTGATATATACTGTTCATCAGCTGTAGTCTACCATCCAGACTGATATATACTGTTCGTCAGCTGTAGTCTACCATCCAGACTGATATATACTGTTCATCAGCTGTAGTCTACCATCCAGGCTGATATATACTGTTCATCAGCTGTAGTCTACCATCCAGGCTGATATATACTGTTCATCAGCTGTAGTCTACCATCCAGGCTGATATATACTGTTCATCAGCTGTAGTCTACCATCCAGGCTGATATATACTGTTCATCAGCTGTAGTCTACCATCCAGACTGATATATACTGTTCATCAGCTGTAGTCTACCATCCAGACTGATATATACTGTTCGTCAGCTGTAGTCTACCATCCAGACTGATATATACTGTTCATCAGCTGTAGTCTACCATCCAGACTGATATATACTGTTCGTCAGCTGTAGTCTACCATCCAGACTGATATATACTGTTCATCAGCTGTAGTCTACCATCCAGGCTGATATATACTGTTCATCAGCTGTAGTCTACCATCCAGACTACGATATACTGTTCATCCGCTGTAGTCTACCATCCAGGCTGATATATACTGTTCATCCGCTGTAGTCTACCATCCAGACTGATATATACTGTTCATCAGCTGTAGTCTACCATCCAGACTGATATATACTGTTCATCAGCTGTAGTCTACCATCCAGACTGATATATACTGTTCATCCGCTGTAGTCTACCATCCAGACTGATATATACTGTTCATCCGCTGTAGTCTACCATCCAGACTGATATATACTGTTCATCAGCTGTAGTCTACCATCCAGACTACGATATACTGTTCATCAGCTGTAGTCTACCATCCAGACTACGATATACTGTTCATCAGCTGTAGTCTACCATCCAGACTGATATATACTGTTCATCAGCTGTAGTCTACCATCCAGACTACGATATACTGTTCATCAGCTGTAGTCTACCATCCAGGCTGATATATACTGTTCATCAGCTGTAGTCTACCATCCAGACTGATATATACTGTTCATCCGCTGTAGTCTACCATCCAGGCTGATATATACTGTTCATCAGCTGTAGTCTACCATCCAGACTGATATATACTGTTCATCTGCTGTAGTCTACCATCCAGACTGATATAGACTGTTCATCCGCTGTAGTCTACCATCCAGGCTGATATATACTGTTCATCAGCTGTAGTCTACCATCCAGGCTGATATATACTGTTCATCAGCTGTAGTCTACCATCCAGGCTGATATATACTGTTCATCAGCTGTAGTCTACCATCCAGACTGATATATACTGTTCATCAGCTGTAGTCTACCATCCAGGCTGATATATACTGTTCATCAGCTGTAGTTTACCATCCAGGCTGATATATACTGTTCATCCGCTGTAGTCTACCATCCAGGCTGATATATACTGTTCATCAGCTGTAGTCTACCATCCAGACTGATATATACTGTACATCAGCTGTAGTCTACCATCCAGGCTGATATATACTGTTCATCAGCTGTAGTCTACCATCCAGACTGATATAGACTGTTCATCCGCTGTAGTCTACCATCCAGACTGATATATACTGTTCATCAGCTGTAGTCTACCATCCAGACTGATATATACTGTTCATCCGCTGTAGTCTACCATCCAGACTGATATAGACTGTTCATCGCTGTAGTCTACCATCAGGCTGGTACTGTGTCTATCAGACTGTTCATCAGCTGTAGTCTACCATCCAGGCTGATATATACTGTTCATCAGCTGTAGTCTACCATCCAGGCTGATATATACTGTTCATCCGCTGTAGTCTACCATCCAGGCTGATATATACTGTTCATCAGCTGTAGTCTACCATCCAGACTGATATATACTGTTCATCTGCTGTAGTCTACCATCCAGACTGATATAGACTGTTCATCCGCTGTAGTCTACCATCCAGGCTGATATATACTGTTCATCAGCTGTAGTCTACCATCCAGGCTGATATATACTGTTCATCAGCTGTAGTCTACCATCCAGGCTGATATATACTGTTCATCAGCTGTAGTCTACCATCCAGACTGATATATACTGTTCATCAGCTGTAGTCTACCATCCAGGCTGATATATACTGTTCATCAGCTGTAGTTTACCATCCAGGCTGATATATACTGTTCATCAGCTGTAGTCTACCATCCAGGCTGATATATACTGTTCATCAGCTGTAGTCTACCATCCAGACTGATATATACTGTTCATCAGCTGTAGTCTACCATCCAGGCTGATATATACTGTTCATCAGCTGTAGTCTACCATCCAGGCTGATATATACTGTTCATCAGCTGTAGTCTACCATCCAGGCTGATATATAATGTTCATCAGCTGTAGTCTACCATCCAGGCTGATATATACTGTTCATCAGCTGTAGTCTACCATCCAGGCTGATATATACTGTTCATCAGCTGTAGTCTACCATCCAGGCTGATATATACTGTTCATCAGCTGTAGTCTACCATCCAGGCTGATATATACTGTTCATCAGCTGTAGTCTACCATCCAGGCTGATATAAACTGTTCATCAGCTGTAGTCTACCATCCAGACTGATATATACTGTTCATCCGCTGTAGTCTACCATCCAGGCTGATATATACTGTTCATCAGCTGTAGTCTACCATCCAGACTGATATATACTGTTCGTCAGCTGTAGTCTACCATCCAGACTGATATATACTGTTCATCAGCTGTAGTCTACCATCCAGGCTGATATATACTGTTCATCAGCTGTAGTCTACCATCCAGACTGATATATACTGTTCATCAGCTGTAGTCTACCATCCAGACTGATATATACTGTTCATCAGCTGTAGTCTACCATCCAGACTGATATATACTGTTCATCAGCTGTAGTCTACCATCCAGGCTGATATATACTGTTCATCAGCTGTAGTCTACCATCCAGGCTGATATATACTGTTCATCAGCTGTAGTCTACCATCCAGGCTGATATATACTGTTCATCAGCTGTAGTCTACCATCCAGACTGATATATACTGTTCATCAGCTGTAGTCTACCATCCAGACTGATATATACTGTTCGTCAGCTGTAGTCTACCATCCAGACTGATATATACTGTTCATCAGCTGTAGTCTACCATCCAGACTGATATATACTGTTCGTCAGCTGTAGTCTACCATCCAGACTGATATATACTGTTCATCAGCTGTAGTCTACCATCCAGGCTGATATATACTGTTCATCAGCTGTAGTCTACCATCCAGGCTGATATATACTGTTCATCAGCTGTAGTCTACCATCCAGACTACGATATACTGTTCATCCGCTGTAGTCTACCATCCAGGCTGATATATACTGTTCATCCGCTGTAGTCTACCATCCAGACTGATATATACTGTTCATCAGCTGTAGTCTACCATCCAGACTGATATATACTGTTCATCAGCTGTAGTCTACCATCCAGACTGATATATACTGTTCATCCGCTGTAGTCTACCATCCAGACTGATATATACTGTTCATCCGCTGTAGTCTACCATCCAGACTGATATATACTGTTCATCAGCTGTAGTCTACCATCCAGACTACGATATACTGTTCATCAGCTGTAGTCTACCATCCAGACTGATATATACTGTTCATCAGCTGTAGTCTACCATCCAGACTACGATATACTGTTCATCAGCTGTAGTCTACCATCCAGGCTGATATATACTGTTCATCAGCTGTAGTCTACCATCCAGGCTGATATATACTGTTCATCAGCTGTAGTCTACCATCCAGACTGATATATACTGTTCATCAGCTGTAGTCTACCATCCAGACTGATATATACTGTTCATCAGCTGTAGTCTACCATCCAGACTGATATATACTGTTCATCAGCTGTAGTCTACCATCCAGGCTGATATATACTGTTCATCAGCTGTAGTCTACCATCCAGACTACGATATACTGTTCATCAGCTGTAGTCTACCATCCAGACTGATATATACTGTTCATCAGCTGTAGTCTACCATCCAGACTGATATATACTGTTCATCAGCTGTAGTCTACCATCCAGGCTGATATATACTGTTCATCAGCTGTAGTCTACCATCCAGACTGATATATACTGTTCATCAGCTGTAGTCTACCATCCAGGCTGATATATACTGTTCATCAGCTGTAGTCTACCATCCAGGCTGATATATACTGTTCATCAGCTGTAGTCTACCATCCAGGCTGATATAGACTGTTCATCAGCTGTAGTCTACCATCCAGACTGATATATACTGTTCATCAGCTGTAGTCTACCATCCAGACTGATATATACTGTTCATCAGCTGTAGTCTACCATCCAGACTGATATATACTGTTCATCAGCTGTAGTCTACCATCCAGGCTGATATATACTGTTCATCAGCTGTAGTCTACCATCCAGACTACGATATACTGTTCATCAGCTGTAGTCTACCATCCAGGCTGATATATACTGTTCATCCGCTGTAGTCTACCATCCAGACTGATATATACTGTTCATCAGCTGTAGTCTACCATCCAGACTGATATAGACTGTTCATCCGCTGTAGTCTACCATCCAGACTGATATAGACTGTTCATCAGCTGTAGTCTACCATCCAGACTGATATATACTGTTCATCAGCTGTAGTCTACCATCCAGGCTGATATATACTGTTCATCAGCTGTAGTGTACCATCCAGACTGATATAGACTGTTCATCAGCTGTAGTCTACCATCCAGACTGATATATACTGTTCATCCGCTGTAGTCTACCATCCAGACTGATATAGACTGTTCATCCGCTGTAGTCTACCATCCAGACTGATATATACTGTTCATCCGCTGTAGTCTACCATCCAGACTGATATATACTGTTCATCAGCTGTAGTCTACCATCCAGACTACGATATACTGTTCATCAGCTGTAGTCTACCATCCAGACTGATATATACTGTTCATCAGCTGTAGTCTACCATCCAGACTACGATATACTGTTCATCAGCTGTAGTCTACCATCCAGGCTGATATATACTGTTCATCAGCTGTAGTCTACCATCCAGGCTGATATATACTGTTCATCAGCTGTAGTCTACCATCCAGACTGATATATACTGTTCATCAGCTGTAGTCTACCATCCAGACTGATATATACTGTTCATCAGCTGTAGTCTACCATACAGACTGATATATACTGTTCATCAGCTGTAGTCTACCATCCAGGCTGATATATACTGTTCATCAGCTGTAGTCTACCATCCAGACTACGATATACTGTTCATCAGCTGTAGTCTACTATCCAGACTGATATATACTGTTCATCAGCTGTAGTCTACCATCCAGACTGATATATACTGTTCATCAGCTGTAGTCTACCATCCAGACTGATATATACTGTTCGTCAGCTGTAGTCTACCATCCAGACTGATATATACTGTTCATCAGCTGTAGTCTACCATCCAGGCTGATATATACTGTTCATCAGCTGTAGTCTACCATCCAGGCTGATATATACTGTTCATCAGCTGTAGTCTACCATCCAGACTACGATATACTGTTCATCCGCTGTAGTCTACCATCCAGGCTGATATATACTGTTCATCCGCTGTAGTCTACCATCCAGACTGATATATACTGTTCATCAGCTGTAGTCTACCATCCAGACTGATATATACTGTTCATCAGCTGTAGTCTACCATCCAGACTGATATATACTGTTCATCCGCTGTAGTCTACCATCCAGACTGATATATACTGTTCATCCGCTGTAGTCTACCATCCAGACTGATATATACTGTTCATCAGCTGTAGTCTACCATCCAGACTACGATATACTGTTCATCAGCTGTAGTCTACCATCCAGACTGATATATACTGTTCATCAGCTGTAGTCTACCATCCAGACTACGATATACTGTTCATCAGCTGTAGTCTACCATCCAGGCTGATATATACTGTTCATCAGCTGTAGTCTACCATCCAGGCTGATATATACTGTTCATCAGCTGTAGTCTACCATCCAGACTGATATATACTGTTCATCAGCTGTAGTCTACCATCCAGACTGATATATACTGTTCATCAGCTGTAGTCTACCATCCAGACTGATATATACTGTTCATCAGCTGTAGTCTACCATCCAGGCTGATATATACTGTTCATCAGCTGTAGTCTACCATCCAGACTACGATATACTGTTCATCAGCTGTAGTCTACCATCCAGACTGATATATACTGTTCATCAGCTGTAGTCTACCATCCAGACTGATATATACTGTTCATCAGCTGTAGTCTACCATCCAGGCTGATATATACTGTTCATCAGCTGTAGTCTACCATCCAGACTGATATATACTGTTCATCAGCTGTAGTCTACCATCCAGGCTGATATATACTGTTCATCAGCTGTAGTCTACCATCCAGGCTGATATATACTGTTCATCAGCTGTAGTCTACCATCCAGGCTGATATAGACTGTTCATCAGCTGTAGTCTACCATCCAGACTGATATATACTGTTCATCAGCTGTAGTCTACCATCCAGACTGATATATACTGTTCATCAGCTGTAGTCTACCATCCAGACTGATATATACTGTTCATCAGCTGTAGTCTACCATCCAGGCTGATATATACTGTTCATCAGCTGTAGTCTACCATCCAGACTACGATATACTGTTCATCAGCTGTAGTCTACCATCCAGGCTGATAAATACTGTTCATCCGCTGTAGTCTACCATCCAGACTGATATATACTGTTCATCAGCTGTAGTCTACCATCCAGACTGATATAGACTGTTCATCCGCTGTAGTCTACCATCCAGACTGATATAGACTGTTCATCAGCTGTAGTCTACCATCCAGACTGATATATACTGTTCATCAGCTGTAGTCTACCATCCAGGCTGATATATACTGTTCATCAGCTGTAGTGTACCATCCAGACTGATATAGACTGTTCATCAGCTGTAGTCTACCATCCAGACTGATATATACTGTTCATCAGCTGTAGTCTACCATCCAGACTGATATAGACTGTTCATCCGCTGTAGTCTACCATCCAGACTGATATATACTGTTCATCCGCTGTAGTCTACCATCCAGACTGATATATACTGTTCATCAGCTGTAGTCTACCATCCAGACTACGATATACTGTTCATCAGCTGTAGTCTACCATCCAGACTGATATATACTGTTCATCAGCTGTAGTCTACCATCCAGACTACGATATACTGTTCATCAGCTGTAGTCTACCATCCAGGCTGATATATACTGTTCATCAGCTGTAGTCTACCATCCAGGCTGATATATACTGTTCATCAGCTGTAGTCTACCATCCAGACTGATATATACTGTTCATCAGCTGTAGTCTACCATCCAGACTGATATATACTGTTCATCAGCTGTAGTCTACCATCCAGACTGATATATACTGTTCATCAGCTGTAGTCTACCATCCAGGCTGATATATACTGTTCATCAGCTGTAGTCTACCATCCAGACTACGATATACTGTTCATCAGCTGTAGTCTACTATCCAGACTGATATATACTGTTCATCAGCTGTAGTCTACCATCCAGACTGATATATACTGTTCATCAGCTGTAGTCTACCATCCAGGCTGATATATACTGTTCATCAGCTGTAGTCTACCATCCAGACTGATATATACTGTTCATCAGCTGTAGTCTACCATCCAGGCTGATATATACTGTTCATCAGCTGTAGTCTACCATCCAGGCTGATATATACTGTTCATCAGCTGTAGTCTACCATCCAGGCTGATATAGACTGTTCATCAGCTGTAGTCTACCATCCAGACTGATATATACTGTTCATCAGCTGTAGTCTACCATCCAGACTGATATATACTGTTCATCAGCTGTAGTCTACCATCCAGACTGATATATACTGTTCATCAGCTGTAGTCTACCATCCAGGCTGATATATACTGTTCATCAGCTGTAGTCTACCATCCAGACTACGATATACTGTTCATCAGCTGTAGTCTACCATCCAGGCTGATATATACTTTTCATCCGCTGTAGTCTACCATCCAGACTGATATATACTGTTCATCAGCTGTAGTCTACCATCCAGACTGATATAGACTGTTCATCCGCTGTAGTCTACCATCCAGACTGATATAGACTGTTCATCAGCTGTAGTCTACCATCCAGACTGATATATACTGTTCATCAGCTGTAGTCTACCATCCAGGCTGATATATACTGTTCATCAGCTGTAGTGTACCATCCAGACTGATATAGACTGTTCATCAGCTGTAGTCTACCATCCAGACTGATATATACTGTTCATCAGCTGTAGTCTACCATCCAGACTGATATAGACTGTTCATCCGCTGTAGTGTTTTTTTTATTTTTTTATTTCACCTTTATTTAACCAGGTAAGCCAGTTGAGAACAAGTTCTCATTTACAACTGCGACCTGGCCAAGATAAAGCAAAGCAGTGCGATAAAAACAACACAGAGTTACATATGGGGTAAACAAAACATAAAGTCAAAAATACAACAGAAAATATATATACAGTGTGTGCAAATGTAGCAAGTTATGGAGGTAAGGCAATAAATAGGCTATAGTGCAGAATAATTACAATAATATTAACACTGGAATGCTAGATGTGCAAGAGATGATGTGCAAATAGAGATACTGGGGTGCAAAAGAGCAAAATAAATAACAATATAGGGATGAGGTAGTTGGGTGGGCTAATTTCAGATGGGCTGTGTACAGGTGCAGTGATCGGTAAGGTGCTCTGACAACTGATGCTTAAAGTTAGTGAGGGAGATAAGAGTCTCCAGCTTCAGAGATTTTTGCAATTCGTTCCAGTCATTGGCAGCAGAGAACTGGAAGGAATGGCGGCCAAAGGAGGTGTTGGCTTTGGGAATGACCAGTGAGATATACCTGCTGGAGCGCAGACTACGGGTGGGTGCTGCTATGGTGACCAATGAGCTAAGATAAGGCGGGATTTGCCTAGCAGTGATTTATAGATGGTCTGGAGCCAGTGGGTTTGACGACGAACATGTAGTGAGGACCAGCCAACAAGAGCGTACAGGTCACAGTGGTGGGTAGCGTATGGGGCTTTGGAGACAAAACGGATGGCACTGTGATAGACTACATCCAATTTGCTGAGTAGAGTGTTGGAGGCTATTTTGTTAATGACATCGCCGAAGTCAAGGATCGGTAGGATAGTCAGTTTTACGAGGGCATGTTTGGCAGCATGAGTGAAGGAGGCTTTGTTGCGAAATAGGAAGCCGATTCTAGATTTAACTTTGGATTGGAGATTCTTTATGTGAGTCTGGAAGGAGAGTTTACAGTCTAACCAGACACCTAGGTATTTGTAGTTGTCCACATACTCTAGGGCAGACCCGTCAAGAGTGGTGATTCTAGTCGGGTGGGCGGGTGCCAGCAGCGTTCGATTGAAAAGCATGCATTTAGTTTTACTAGTGTTTAAGAGCAGTTGGAGGCTACTGAAGGAGTGTACCATCAAGACTGATATATATCTTTACTTAAGTACTTTACACCACTGCTCGCTGCCTCTGGAAGCAACATCAGCACCGGGAGCTTCATGAAATGGGTTTCCATGGCCAAGCAGCCGCACACAAGCCTAAGATCACCATGCGCAATGCCAAGCCTCGGCTGGAGTCGTGTAAAGCTTGCCGCCATTGGACTCTGGAGCAGTGGAAACGCCTTCTCCGGAGTGATGAATCACGCATCACTATCTGGCAGTCCGACGGACGAATCTGGGAGAACGCTACCTGCCCCAACGCATAGTGCCAACTATAAAGTTTGGTGGAGGAGGAATAATGGTCTGGGGCTATTTTCATGTTCGGGGTAGGCCCCTTAGTTCCTGTGATGGTAAATGTTAAAGCTTCAGCATACAATGACATTCTAGATGATTCTGTGCTTCCAACAGTTTGGGGAATACCCTTTCCTGTTCAAGCATGACAATGCCCCTGTGCACAAAAGTCAGGTACATACATGGGGGGGATAGTTGTAGTATGTTACTCTGTCATCATGGGGGATAGTAGTACTCTGTAACTATGTCACCATGGGGGGATAGTAGTACTCTGTAACTATGTCACCATGGGGGATAGCAGTACTCTGTAACTCTGTCACCATGGGGGGATAGTAGTACTATGTAACTATGTCACCATGGGGGATAGCAGTACTCTGTAACTATGTCACCATGGGGGGATAGTAGTACTCTGTAACTATGTCACCATGGAGGATAGTAGTAGTCTGTAACTATGTCACCATGGGGGGATAGTAGTACTATGTAACTATGTCACCATGGGGGAGAGTAGTACTCTGTAACTATGTCACCATGGGGGATAGTAGTACTCTGTAACTCTGTCACCATGGGGGATAGTAGTACTCTGTAACTATTTCACCATGGGGGATTGTAGCACTCTGTAACTATATCACCATGGGGGATAGTAGTACTCTGTAAATCTGTCACCATGTGGGATATTATAACTCTGTAACTATGTCACCATGGGGGGATAGTAGTACTCTGTAACTATGTCACCATGTGGGGATTGTAGTACTCTGTAACAATGTCACCATGGGGGGATATTATCACTCTGTAACTATGTCACCATGGGGGATAGTAGTACTATGTAACTATGTCACCATGGGGGATAGTAGTACTCTGTAACTATGTCACCATGGGGGATAGTAGTACTATGTAACTATGTCACCATGGGGGATAGTAGTACTCTGTAACTATGTCACCATGGGGGATAGTAGCACTCTGTAACTATGTCACCATGGGGGGATTGTAGTACTCTGTAACTATGTCACCATGGGGGACAGTAGTACTCTGTAACTATGTCACCATGGGGGATAGTAGTACTCTGTAACTATGTCACCATGGGGGATAGTAGTACTCTGTAACTATGTCACCATGGGGGATAGTAGTACTATGTAACTATGTCACCATGGGGGATAGTAGTACTCTGTAACTATGTCACCATGGGGGATAGTAGCACTCTGTAACTATGTCACCTTTGGGGGATAGTAGCACTCTGTAACTATGTCACCATGGGGGATAGTAGTACTCTGTAACTATGTCACCATGGGGGGATTGTAGTACTCTGTAACTATGTCACCATGGGGGATAGTAGCACTCTGTAACTATGTCACCATGGGGGGATTGTAGTACTCTGTAACTATGTCACCATGGGGGACAGTAGTACTCTGTAACTATGTCACCATGGGGGATAGTAGTACTCTGTAACTATGTCACCATGGGGGATAGTAGTACTCTGTAACTATGTCACCATGGGGGATAGTAGTACTATGTAACTATGTCACCATGGGGGATAGTAGTACTCTGTAACTATGTCACCATGGGGGACAGTAGTACTCTGTAACTATGTCACCATGGGGGGATAGTAGTACTCTGTAACTATGTCACCATGGGGGGATAGTAGTACTCTGTAACTATGTCACCATGGGGGATAGTAGTACTCTGTAACTATGTCACCATGGGGGATAGTAGTACTCTGTAACTATGTCACCATGGGGGATAGTAGTACTATGTAACTATGTCACCATGGGGGATAGTAGTACTCTGTAACTATGTCACCATGGGGGACAGTAGTACTCTGTAACTATGTCACCATGGGGGATAGTAGTACTCTGTAACTATGTCACCATGGGGGATAGTAGCACTCTGTAACTATGTCACCTTTGGGGGATAGTAGCACTCTGTAACTATGTCACCATGGGGGATAGTAGTACTCTGTAACAATGTCAACATTGGGGGATAGTAGCACTCTGTAACTCTGTCACCATGGGGGGATAGTAGTACTCTGTAACTATGTCACCATGGGGGGATAGTAGCACTCTGTAACTCTGTCACCATGGGGGGATATTATCAATCTGTAACTATGTCACCATGGGGGGATAATATCACTCTGTAACTATGTCACCATGGGGGATAGTAGTACTCTGTAACTATGTCACCATGGGGGATAGTAGTACTCTGTAACTATATCACCATGGGGGGATAGTAGCACTCTGTAACTCTGTCAACATGGGGGGATAGTAGTACTCTGTAACTATGTCACCATGGGGGGATAGCAGCACCCTGTAACTCTCTCACCATGGGGGATAGTTGTACTCTGTAACTATGTCACCATGGGGGGATAGTAGTACTCTGTAACTATGTCACCATGGGGGATAGTAGTACTCTGTAACAATGTCAACATTGGGGGATAGTAGTACTCTGTATCTATATCACCATGGGGGGATAGTAGTACTCTGTAACTATGTCACCATGGGGGGTAGTAGTACTCTGTAACTATGTCACCATTGGGGGATAGTAGCACTCTGTAACTCTGTCACCATGGGGGATAGTTGTACTCTGTAACTATGTCACCATGGGGGGATGGTAGTACTCTGTAACTATGTCACCATGGGGGGATAGTAGCACTCTGTAACTATGTCACCATTGGGGGATAGTAGCACTCTGTAACTATGTCACCATTGGGGGATAGTAGCACTCTGTAACTCTGTCACCATTGGGGGATAGTAGCACTCTGTAACTATGTCACCATGGGGGGATATTATCACTCTGTAACTATGTCACCATGGGGGATAGTGGTACTATGTAACTATATCACCATGGGGGATAGTAGTACTCTTTAACTCTGTCACTATGGGGGATAGTAGTACTCTGTAACTATGTCACCATGGTGGGATAGTAGTACTCTGTAACTATGTCACTATAGGGGATAGTAGCACTCTGTAACTATGTCACCATGGGGGGATATTATAACTCTGTAACTATGTCACCATGGGGGATAGTAGTGCTCTGTAACTATGTCACCATGATGGATAGTAGAACACTGTAACTCTGTCACCATGGGGGATAGTAGTAATCTGTAACTATGTCACTACGGGGGATAGTAGTACTCTGTAACTATGTCACTACGGGGGATAGTAGTACTCTGTAACTATGTCACCATGGGGGGATAGTAGTACTCTGTAACTATGTCACTATGGGGGACAGTAGTACTCTGTAACTATGTCACCATGGGGGATAGTAGCACTCTGTAACTATGTCACAATGGGGGATATTAGTACTCTGTAACAATGTCAACATGGGGGGATAGTAGTACTCTGTAACTATGTCACCATGGGGGGATAGTTGTACTTTGTAACGATGTCACCATGGGGGATAGTAGTACTCTGTAACTATGTCACCATGGGGGATAGTAGTACTCTGTAACTATGTCACCATGGGGGATAGTAGTACTCTGTAACTATGTCACCATGGGGGGATAGTAGTACTCTGTAACTATGTCACCATGGGGGATAGTAGTACTCTGTAACTATGTCACCATGGGGGATAGTAGCACTCTGTAACTATGTCACCTTTGGGGGATAGTAGCACTCTGTAACTATGTCACCATGGGGGATAGTAGTACTCTGTAACTATGTCACCATGGGGGGATTGTAGTACTCTGTAACTATGTCACCATGGGGGATAGTAGCACTCTGTAACTATGTCACCATGGGGGGATTGTAGTACTCTGTAACTATGTCACCATGGTGGACAGTAGTACTCTGTAACTATGTCACCATTGGGGATAGTAGTACTCTGTAACTATGTCACCATGGGGGATAGTAGTACTCTGTAACTATGTCACCATGGGGGATAGTAGTACTATGTAACTATGTCACCATGGGGGATAGTAGTACTCTGTAACTATGTCACCATGGGGGATAGTAGTACTCTGTAACAATGTCAACATTGGGGGATAGTAGCACTCTGTAACTCTGTCACCATGGGGGGATAGTAGTACTCTGTAACTATGTCACCATGGGGGGATAGTAGCACTCTGTAACTCTGTCACCATGGGGGGATATTATCACTCTGTAACTATGTCACCATGGGGGGATAATATCACTCTGTAACTATGTCACCATGGGGGATAGTAGTACTCTGTAACTCTGTCACCATGGGGGATAGTAGTACTCTGTAACTATATCACCATGGGGGGATAGTAGCACTCTGTAACTCTG